>NW_001834684.1:0-124654 GCF_000150035.1 Vanderwaltozyma polyspora DSM 70294
ACTCTTGACTCAGCGCAACAAAGCGAAGGAATTCCCCACCACTTTGAAATGCCACTCATGAAAAGGAAACGGTAACAGAAACGCCCCCCACAGAAACCTCTTTCTCTGCAGACCCAATTTTTATGAGTTTTGGTTCAACGTGCCCAAATCACCCACGATAGGCGGGATAAATACTTTGGCAGAATTTGGATTAGGCGCAGCATTAATTTTGCACAAGTTTTATTTAATTTAGTTTACGTTAACCTTTGCAAGAGTTGAAATCAAATGAAATGCGAAGGGTTCTCAATACTTTCGACCAGTTAATCCACATTTTTTCTATCGGGGTTTTTAGGATTTTCCGGTGAAATTTCCAAGTTTTGAGCCACTGCTGATGATGTGATTTGTGTGCGGGTTTATCTTTCGAAAGTAATCGGAGAGTTGTTCTAGTACCAAAGTGATCACGACTCGGACAGGTTGGAGAAACAAGAGCAAGATGGGGAGGGGAAGGGGAAGGGGAAGGGGAGCGGGCCAGAAAGATATGCTCATTGTCACAGGTGTTGTCATGGTGGTAGTGGCATGTTGGCGGCTAAATCGATACATAGGGCTGCATAGATAAGGATGGGTATCAACTCTTGCATGTGTCGTCGCTAGGGGGAAAAAGAAGCAAGGAGCGGAGTTTCAAGCGAAACAGGAGCGGACATACCGGAACATCATTTACGCATGTGTCTGTGGTAAGGAGGGGCTGGTGCGCATGGATGATATACATGTGCTTCTGTGGTGTAGAGGTGTGTCTGTGTGTCTGTGTCTGTGCCTGGTTGTTGTAGCCAGCTATGTCTGTGATTGACAGAAACTGTGATAAGGAATGGCACACATTGCTAGGCTTATCACAAACATCCACCATTGTTCCCACTTGCCATTGTTTGTTCTGGAAAGAAAGGAAAAGCAAAGCAAAGCAATCATACGAGGGGGGTCATTCCGTGAAAGAATCGCAGTTGGAGATTGGCGGCATGGAAGCAAATGACAGAAACTAGTGACATAATCACACGCAACACTGAAATGACTTTTTGGTGAAACTAAAACTAAAACTAAAACTAAGATTAGAATCAATTCAAATTCGGTGTCGTAGTTCTGCCTTAGTGTGTTGCTTCTTTTTGTGGCTGTTTAGAAATTGACACAATACCAACCATCTCAACCGCTTGAAATACATTCGCTGGTCATCTATTCTATTCACTACTCCTCGTCCTCCCTCCCCCTCCCCCTCCCCTATTTTTATAATATATCCCCATTGTCTTGAACTCATATTCTCGTCCACTCTGTTTTGATACATATTTAAACGGGAAACTGCACATACTCTTCCATCTTGTATTCTTCTTTCTCTTCTCTTCTCTTCTCCTTTGCTGCTCTTCGTTGGTACATCGTCACCGATATTCCTGATCCGTTTCCAGTAAATCAATAAGCAAAGCAAAACAAAAAAAGGGGAGCAGGGGAAAGGAACAAAAATGAACGAAACGACATGATTCCAAATAGATCTATCTATTTTTCTACCAGTACTTGTGCCTATTCCTCCACATACAGTTATGTATTTTTTTTTCTGACGATGACGTACAGCCAAGTTTTGCGGTTCATTTGTCGCAGTGTCACGTGTGTGTCGTTATATACGGACTAATATTATCCCAATCTGTACTCTTTTCCTCTTTTCATTTCTTTTTTTCTTTTTTTTTCTTTTTTTCCTTTTTGGTTCGATCAACTGGGTCTGTGCATCCGCTTCTCTCCGTCACCTGTCGTCAAACAGAATCCTGGCAGCTTTCGTATCAACTAGGTTTTGGGTTCTCAAAAATGAAAAATTTATTATGTTTTTTTTTAATCTGAAAATTTATTTATGCGATGAGATGAGCTTCATATATACTATTATCTGATAGATATATCAATTTAACTACTCTACTGCTTTTGACCACTCATCTATTCTTTATATATATATATATATTCATATTCATATTCATATTCATATTCATATTTATTACACACTCTATAAATTATATACCCAGTTTCAGCCCAGCAAAGGAGTGCAAAGCTACAACAACCATGTCATCGTTGAAAGATCAATTGGCTCAAGTGGCCCAGTCAAACTCTACTGTAGCTTTGGATAGAAAAAGAAGACAAAAGTTACATTCGGCTTCTCTGATCTATAATACAAAAACTGCTGCCACTCAAGACTACGATTTCATTTATGAATCTGCTCTAAAGGCCCTCGATGAATTGATAGAAATAGAACCAAAATTTAAAGTATTTCAAAAAACTCTGTTTTCTGAAACTTCAATGGCAATTGATAGAAATGTTCAAACAAAAGATGAAATTAAAGATTTAGATAACGCCATCTTTGGTTTCTTGATGTTAGCCTCTTCAAAATGGCAGTTGACCCCAACTTTGTACGCTACAGAATGGTTGGTTCGTCGTTTCCAAATTCACATCTTGAATTCAGAAATTTTGTTATTATCAACTTTAAATTTTTACCAATCACCAATATTCAAAAGAATTCTAGATATCGTCAAGTTGCCTCCTCTTTTCAACCCTTTGTCGACTTTTGTAAGATCAGATAAAAACCCTTCTAACATGACAATTGTCAAATTGTTCAACGACAATGATTTCATCAAGTTATACACAAATTATTTAAGTAAATGTATTAAACATCATATGACTTACACAAATCAATTATTGTTTACTACTTGTTGTTTCATCAACTTGATTGCATTCAATTCAAACAATGAAGAAAAGTTAAACCAATTGATTCCTATCTTATTAGAAGTATCCGCAAAATTATTGGCTTCAAACTCAACCGATTGTCAAATTGCGGCACATACCACATTAGTCGTGTTGGCTACTTCTATCCAATTGAATAAAAATATTATTTTAGCTGCCGTTGAAACTATTTTATCAGGTTTGGAAAATGCTGACGCTACAAAGTCTGCCTTAGTTGCAATTTGTAAATTATTCCAAACTATGAAGGGTACTGGCAACGTCGATCATTTACCAATGAAATTATACAAGCTATTTAACAACAAATATTCCTTGGATAATTTGATCGAATTATTGTCAACTTCAGATTCTCCAAAAGCTGATAAATTTATCACTTGTTATCTAAGGGCTATTACAAGATTCGACCATCCAAAATTGACATCTGTTGTGAAATTGTTAAAAGCTGTCACTTTAGAAAAGTTTGAAGTTAGATTGATTATCACTGATCTAATTCATTTATCTGAAATTATGGAAGACAAATCTAATTTGATAGATGTGTTCACTTACTTCATCTCAATTAATGAAGATTTGGTCATAAGCTGTTTGAAATCTTTGAATCTAACACCAGATTTGTTCGAAATTAGATTGACTACCTCTTTATTCAAATCAAATATATTGAATGAAAATACAGATGCTACTCAACTTGAATCAGAAAAAATCATGGGTAAGAATAATAAATCTGTAACATTTAAAGCTTTCTTAGCTAAGAATTCCCAATTTATAAACACTAGTGCAAAATCTATGTTGGTTGAATCAGATGAAAAATACTGCAAGTTACTTTCTTTATTTGTAGAATCCGTTGGTAAAGGCTATCCATCAGGTCAATTTTTGACTTCTTTCATCACTACTGTTGAAGCAAGAATGACATTCTTATTAAGAATCATTGTTTCACCAGCTGCGCCAACTACTTTACGTTTGATCGCATTAACAAATATTTCAAAGTACATGAGCAACATTGATAAAGATTCAAATGTCTTCACATTTGTACCATGTTTGTTGTGTGCCTTAAACGATGTATCTAAAAATGTTAGAAGTAATGTAAAGAAGATTCTATCACAAATCTCTAAGAGACCTTTTACAAAACATTATTTCCTACAAAACGAAATTTATGGAGAAAATAATGAGATACCAATGTTATCTCCAAAGGATGGTGAAGCTTGGCTAAACAAATTTCTATCTGATTATGTCGATGATAATTATGATATTTCTCATTTAATTATTCCAAAGAAAAATGATACAATGTACTTAGTATTTTGGGCAAACCAAGCTTTATTTATGCCATTACCTTATCCAAAAATGGTTTTATTGAACTATTTAAATAAACAAGGTAAAGCTTCAGCATTTTCAAATATTTTTGAACCATTTATGAAAACATATTTGGAAAATAGAAAGACTTGGGTTGAGAGATGTATTGCCAATAAAACAGATATTGATCAATTCGAATCATCAATTGCAGATGTCATTAGTTCAAAAGAAAAACACCAGTTTATGATTGATTTTATCATAAATGTATTGAATTCAGAACATGAATCCCTAGCCAATATCATTATAGCAAGATTAATCAAAGTCTTTACTTCTTTAAAATTTAATCATCAGCTAAAAATTGTGGAAACTATTGTTGAAGCTACTATTTCTCCAGAAGCAAACTACGATGCTGTTGCAATTTTACAATCACTTCCATTATCAACTGAAATATTCATTTCTATTTTAAAGGAAAATAAAATTAACTCAGATAGTGAAATCGCAGACTTCACTAAAAGAAGAAGAAGACGTTCTTCAACTAATAAGAATGCGCTACAAAAGGAAGAAGTTTCCTTACTTGCAGAACTTCATTTAAGAAAGATTACTTCGATTTTGGAGACTCTAGATAAGGCTAAGGTTACTGGTTCTGATGTTTTGCTTTCACATTTATTTTCTATTCTATCAGATTTAGAAACATTAGGTGAAGATGGTGGTTTACCAGTTTTGTATGCTGAGGAGACATTAGCATCTTGTATGTTGAACACTATCCAATCCTTAAAGGACAATGGTATTTCTAAATTGTCCAACGTAAGAGCTGATGTGTTGATTTCAGTTATTAGAAGTTCCCAATCACCTCAAGTTCAAAATAAGCTATTATTAGTGGTTGGATCTTTGGCTACATTATCACCAGAAACTACTTTGCATTCTGTTATGCCGATTTTCACATTTATGGGGGCACATATCATTCGTCAAGATAATGAATTTACTGCAAGTGTCGTTGAAAAAACCATTTTAACTATAGTTCCAGCCTTGTTGGAGTCTAACCCTGCTAATTTGAGGGATGAGATTGAATTCTTGTTAATTACTTTCACAACAGCATTGCAACACGTACCAAAACATAGAAGAGTCAAGCTGTATTCGACATTGGTTCAAGCACTTGGACCAAATATTGCCATTGCACCATTTTTGTTTTTAGTTTCTCAACAGTACTCTAATAATGTTGCTACCTTTAAACTGGGTGAAGCTAAGGCTTTTGTTGAGTTTACTAAATCATTCATGGCTAACTTTGATGCAATTGATCAACTAAATGGTATAAATGAATTCTTCAAATTAATCCACTCATTGATGGTTGAATCTAATGTAACTGAAAGAAATGCTAAATTTGAGTCAAGAGCATTGTTTACCAATGGTATTTTAAATTTCACTGATTCAGAAATGCTTTTGTTCTTCAAGAATGCTATTAACTTTGTCAATAATGTAATCAAAGAAAATTATATGGATTACTATGATATTAATGCAAGTTTGAAGGTTAGAATTTATTCTATGCTGTTAGATGTTAGAACAGATGGAGATATCATTAAATCTGTCAAATCAAACTTTGCATCTGTGATTTCTTCTATTATAATATTGGTCAAGGAAGTTAACCTATCAATTGGGCATACATCAGTTGAAGCTAATGAATCTTCATCTGAAGTTGAAACGACGGATTATAAAGTGGATACTAAGTCTGTTTTATTGGAAGTTTTGGGTAATTTCATGACCATTCTACCAATAGATGACTTCATTGATTCTGTTCTTCCATTGTTAGAATCAACAACTAATGAAGATGTTAGATATCATGTGACACTATCTATTTCCAAGAAGTTCGAATCAGAACCTCTCGACGCAGTTGATGCAGCTACTAAGACAATTAATGTATTGTTAGATAGGGTTAAAGTCGAGGAAAACTCTGTAAACATCCTTCAAGTTACATTGAATTCAGTTTCAACATTGGTTGCGAAATTTGGTGACAAGCTTGATAATTCATTGATAAACCGTATTCTAGCTATAGGTACATCCTATTTATCTTCTGATGAAAAAGCCAATTTGGTTTCTTCCATAACATTGATTACAAATAGTGTTCAAGTATTAGGTATCAAAGCCATTTCATTCTATCCAAAGATTGTTCGACCAATTCTAAAAATATTTAAAGAAATTAGAGAGGATAAGACATTATTCTTGAGACATCAATTGCAATTATCAATATTGTTGTTGTTTGCCGCCTTGATTAAACGTTTACCAAGCTTTTTGAATTCTAATTTGTACGAACTATTCGAAGTCATCTTTTATTCTGATGAAGTAGAGGTAACTACTAGATTGTCAGTAATTTCCTTAGTTGTGGAAAACATGGATAAGAAAGAAATCTTGAGAACGTTGAATAAGATATGGAACAATAGTGTCTGTAAAAGTGAAGATTCAATTGCGATTTCATTGTTCTTAAGTTGTTTAGAATCTACTACTGATGTAATTGAGAAGAAAGTCGCATCTACACAATCTCCGGTTTTCTTCAAATTATTGTTATCATTATTTGAATACAGATCTATTTCTAGTTTTGATAACAACACAATCAGCAAAATTGAAGCAACTGTGCACAAGATTGTTAACACCTATGTTTTGAAATTGAATGACAAAGTATTTAGACCATTGTTTGTCATTGTTATTAACTGGGCATTTGAAGCTGAAGGTGTTGTCAATAAAAATATTACTGAAGTTGAAAGATTGACAGCATTCTTTAAATTTTTTGGTAAATTACAAGAAAATTTGAAAGGTATCATTACCTCTTACTTCACCTATCTTCTTGAACCAACCAATACACTTTTGAAAAGATTCATTTCCAAGGACATCGCCGATGTGAACTTGCAACGTTTGGTTTTAATATCTTTAACTTCCTCATTTAGATATGATAAAGATGAATATTGGAACTCTACTTCAAGATTTGAATTAATTAGTGAATCTTTAGTTGATCAATTGACAGTTATTGAAAATGTCATCGGTAAATACTTGTCCAAGGCCATCAGTTCGCTTACAGCTAAGAACAGTAAAGTTGAGGAACACAATAAGATTATGTTGAAATTATTGGTTAACCATATGAAATCCACTTGTGACTCAAATGAAAAGTTGTGGGCAATTAGATCTTTGAAATTGATATATTCTAAGGTAGGTGAAAACTGGCTAGTACTATTGCCTCAACTTGTTCCAACAATCGCTGAATTATTGGAAGATGAAGATGAAGAAGTCGAATACGAAGTAAGAACTGGTCTAGTCAAGGTCGTCGAGAATGTTCTGGGAGAACCATTTGATAGATATTTAAGCTGATTTAATATCAATCGTAAAAACTTTAATATTATAATTAACCTCTGTATTGTATTATATTATATTATGTTGTATTATGTTGTATTATGTTGTATTGTATTGTATTGTATTGTATATTGTTGGATTAATATTTTAATGATATTTGTTGTTGTTGTCACGTGTCACCTTGTGTGTTTTTTCCTTACAGTAATCAGTATCGAGAATTTAAAATAAGAGAAACAATTCAACCGATTTCGAAAATAATATTGAAATTTATTTAAAGTATAATGAATAAAAGCTACAGTTATCAAGATTTGTTAATTGATTTGTAAATTAGCAAGAGTTCAGGAACTCGAAAGTATTGTGGGGGTGGTTTTGGTTGATTGATTGACTTTGAGGTTGTTCTGTGAGGTTTTTCCCAAATTTGTATAATAAAATATACTTTAGTTTCACAATGTCGAGTTTACCTACAACCACACAAGATCTCAAATCTGGGCCAACGAGTCGTGCAAACATTCCAATTATGTTCAGGAAGTTATTTAAGACACCAAGAAATTTAGATTTTGAAACTGCCATTTGGGAAATGTTCAATTTGATTTTTAAGCCAAGGAAAGCATTCAGATCTTTTTATTATCAACGTCAAACCAAACATCAATGGGCAAGAGATGACCCTTCCTTTTTTATTCTACAAATAGGTTTACTTACAATAAGTTCAGTAGTATGGTCAATTGTATATGGACATAGTTTTGGAGGTTTTTTAAAGATGATGATTAATATGGTGTTTGTGGATTTTTTTTTATTTGGATTTATTGTAGCTTCCTTATTTTGGATTATTTTAAATAGACCAATGTTTAAATTTAGATCTGCTATGGAGTCACAAGTTGAATGGGCCTACTGTTTTGATGTACATTGTAATGCATTTTTGATTATATGGGTTTCCTTATACTTTTTACAATTCATTTTGTTGCCAATCATTAATTTACATAAATGGATTGGTTTATTTGTCGGTAATACTTTATACTGTTTTGCATTCGCACATTATTTCATTTTAACTTTCTACGGCTATAGTCAATTGGCCTTTTTGAAAAATATTAACTTCATCTTATTCCCCTCATTGGCATTTGCTGTAATATATCTAATCAGTTTGATCGGTATTGACTTATCCAAAACTTTCAGCTTCTATAAATAAATTTAAATAATATGAAAGAAGGAATCAAAAAAAAAACTTTTTAAATGGTAAATTTAAAACTTTATTTCAGGAAAATTTATAAACAGAGTTTATATTATTGTAATGTATAATTAATCTTATATAAATAAATATACGGTCTTTTCAATAAGTAAGATGTCTGAAAAAATCAGAAGATTGACAATTGTAACAATTTAAATAGAGATAGAAAAATAAAATGAATTAATCAGTAGTTGAAGACTGTTGATTATCTATGTATTAAATATCATATAGAAAAATGAACCTAAAAATAATATTAACCTGTATATAGCTTTTAGAATAACTTTTAACATATGCCTATAGGACTCAATTGAAAATTTCGATTGGTGGTAACCTATCAGAATTATAAAACCAATTTTTGGATTCGACCTCTTTGGCTAACCATTCTGTTGGAAACATTACTAAATGGCCGTGAACTCTTTCTAAGATTCTCTTCGCTGTGTACTTATCAAAAATTCTACTATTAAATCCATACAATAAACTTCCAGATAAATTCATTTTTAATGCTGCTGCTTTTGCTCTCTTCTCCTTAGAACCTTTCTTTTCTTCGGTAGAAATCTCAGGGCCATTGTTATTACCATTTTCAGTCACACCATTGTCGTTATCTTCATCTGTTACACTTGTATTCTTAACCTCCTTGGCAATAATCTCTCCCCCACTTTTTTCCTTTTTAGCCGATTCCTCAAACTCCAGATCAATTAATAGCTCCTGATTTTTCATAAACTCATCTGACATTCTTTGGTAATCTTTGTAATCTCTCCAAGTTTGAACAGCATTATCTGGTTGAGAGTGGAATACTAACCTAAACAATAATGTGTTTCTTAGTGCAACAGAAAACCATAAATCTTCGTAAAACGAATCGGCTAATGGGTCTTCGAAAGAATATGGATCTATAAACTTCAAGGATAATACTTTGTTTTTTACAAAACTATTATTCTTAAATGTTGGTGTCATTTGCGTTAACAAATTATCGATAGATTCGTCATCTAGCTCCTGTTCTTGAAGGATATGTTCATGGCCCTCATGCATATTTGAATCATCTAAGGAGGACGTTCTAGTTCGTTTTGTAGTGATCCCTGGACCGATGAAGTTTTCACCTTCCTTGGTTTTGGTAGTTTTAAAAGAAAGATGTTGTAAATACGAAATTCTTTTTAACATGTCCCACTTACAGTTATCGGAAACTGCTTCTGATGATAAGTATACTTCGACGTCATTACGATCTGGTAAAAAGTCCGACGTTGGGTCTCTAACTTTGTCTAATGTCCTTGTTGATAAGGCTTCTAAGGCCCAATCTCTTAATTGTGTTGTTACAGACTCTTTAAATTTAGGGGGTAACGTTTTCCAGCCATCTGGACCTAATCCTTCTACTTCCTTTTGATGTTTAATATTATTTGTTAATCTTGGATCTGTACTAATAGTTTTCTTCTCATAGATACCTATATTTTCTTCACCAGCTCTATAGTTGAAGGTGTGATATTTATTGAAGCACGCATTATTGTCATGATTGTGTTGGTTTTCTTTAATTTTTCTAGATGGCAACTTCGATATTCTACTTGCATTATCATCTGACACTTGATCCCCATACAGACTTGTATTACCTCTAAAGTTAAAGTTCTCCTTTAAATCTGAGTTAATCCCCTTAACAATGCCAAAATTATCTATTTCATTAGCATCGTATTTGGATATCCATAACTCACTAAAATCACAATCAAAAATCTCACGGTAACCAAGTTCGATCATTGAAGATGTAATCTTTCCTTCTTTTTTTGATCTATTGTCGCATGTATGTAAAGTCCTGTAGTTTTTTCTTGCAAACTTTTCTAACCTGCCAAACTTTCTCTCCACAATCTCAACTAAGTTCAACGGTCGCATCCAAGATGCTCTCTCATTAATCGTTGACGAAGTTCCCAAGCAAACCTTCCGGCATAGTATTCTTTACCATTCATTTTGGTTTTTACAAAATCAGTATCACGTATAACTATTGCAACTTCACTATCTCTATTTCCTGCCTGAGATCTTTCATTAATATTTGCACTACCAATAATGCAATTTCTATCATCTGTTATTAATAATTTTGCATGAACGTATAATTGTTCAGTAACAATTTTATCCTTTGGCCCAATAGTTGACCACTTTCTTAATGAATAAAACTGTATGTATTGAGTAGGATCTATATTCAATTTTCTCAATCTCGCAAATATTGATGTCTCACCTCTTGATATGGACTGGTATTGACATTGCATGATAATACGTAAACTTGATGCTTCCGGTTGATCTATAGGGGAATCAAAACCAGGCATCAATGGAATAATAATAAATGCCTTCCATACTTTTCCTTCACTATTTGCTCTAATAATTCTATCAATAATAGCATCTCCAATTTTATTTTCAATGACAACACCATCCCATTTGGATGTGGTAATAAAAAATTGATTTTCAATGTACATGTAATGTTCACTTGTTTCAATTAACTTCAAATAGGCATTTTGGATAGATTTTTCAGTCTCTTTTAATCCCATTGACCAATATCCAGTACTTCTGAGGATTTGAGCTTCGCAAGTTGATTGTGCTTTTAATAATTGGAAGAAAGGTGAATTGTTTAATTCAAATATTGTAAAATCGCTAGGAGGTGTTAACAATGGTGTAGGCCTACTTGGACGTTTTTGTCTTAATAAATAATTCCATCTTTGGACAAAATGTCTTGCTATATCACGGGCTGGTTCCCCTACTGTCATCATATGTACATCATGCCATGGCATACGAGGTAGCTCATTTCTATCGTACATGGATTCAAAAGGTTTGTCAAGCTCATAGAAATCACATATACGAGCATTTGAATAATCTTTACCTGGAAAAGTTTGATCTTTTAGATCAGAGAAGTCATCCCTTAAAACATGTTCAGGAGTATCATAACGACCATAACAAAGGTCAATACCTCCCATAAATGCAATAGAATTATCAATAACTACTAGTTTTTCGTGATGGGCCCAAAAATACGTATTTTGAAGCCATTGGTTGGGGGAACGAATTAAATGAATATTTGGATGTAAACTCAGCATTGAATGTTTAGTCCACAGACTATCTGTACCAACAGTACTTCCAACATTTCTGTATACAACTATGAATATCTTGACACCTTTTTCTGCCCTCTCCTTCAAAATTCTGTCTACTCTATACTCTTGGTTTCCGTTAACAGGACGACGCAAATACAACTCTGGAGACAACCACCAATCATGGATATATATAACATCTTCTGCCATCATTAATGCATCGCTCAAAGCCCAAAAATAATCTCTACCATCGACTAAAAACTTACAATACGCATTTTGTCTAACTGGTGCGTAACTGTTAAATCTATGTTTTTGAGACCATATTGTTGATTTTGCCATTTGAAGAATAGATGAGACCCATTGTCTTAGCATGTAATCTGATGAAGTAATTACCTGTAATTTTCTTTCGCTGTTTTCTAATGTAATTATCAAATTTGTTGGTAATTTTCTGATGTGTTCCTGTGTTAAATCCATGTCTCGTGCATACAAATCCTCACCACTCCCAGAGAATCTGACTTTAAACTCTGAGTCTACTAAAAAAATATCCAAAGGTGTAGTAGAATAAAGATCTGACACATACATTATGTAGGAGTTTCTAATAAGGAACCACTTATTTGTGTGACGAGCTATCATTTCCCTTAAGCCATTCACCTTAAAATGAGAAACTCTCCAACCTTGTGTTTTTGCACTGGATCTAATTACCAAATAACCTTCTTTGCCTAAATAACCATCGTCATAACTCAAAAAATTACTAATTGGTGAAAATTCATAAAACTGGAATAATCTGTTAGCTTGAGGTCTTAGACATAATGCTACATTTAACAATCTCAGATATCTTTGTAGCCGTATATGCATTGGTAATGAGTAGTCATCCTTTTCGTCTATCAAATCTTGTAGATGCTTTAATTTTACGGTATCGGCAATATGAAAGTTTAATGAAAGTCTTGAAGACAAAAGAGATATATTATCAGCATCCTGTGTATGTTGATATGGGGCAGGAGAAAATGCCCTAGGTTTTTCGCTACTAAATGATTTCCTAAAGTCATTAACTCTTGGAAATTTTGGTAAATGCAATGGATGGTATCTGTTATTATCTATGTATAATTTGTTAACTGTATTTTGGTGGAACATAACAATTTTAAGTTTTTTATGCATTGTGGCCAATTCTTTGTATGATTTTACAATTGACCATTTCATTCTATTTTCTCCTACACCATACTCCAGGTTCAATTTATATAACATGTTTCCATGTCTCCTATCTTCAAAATCACTAAATATTGAAGATGTTGATGTAGTTGTTGATGCATTACTAGCCGTGCGTCTAATTGGGCTACTTGCCAAATTTGGATTACTGAAGCTATAATTTGATAAGCTGAAAACTTCCGAAAAATTGTTACCTTCTAAAGGTTCTACCGTAACACCTAGCATTGCCAGTAGCAATGGTGCCCTTTTATGACCATGCTCATCTCTTAAAAATTGTGTACTCGCAAATAAGGCCGCAGGACAACCTGCTAAAAGAGAGCTTATCAAATCAGATGCTAACCTTTGAGTATACAAATCCTCTTCTTCCTCGATTTGTTGATATAGCTGTCGTTGGTTATTATTGTTAGTATTGTTATTATTTATTATACCGTTATTTGGTTTAATATTTTTCAATTTTGACAAGACAGATATTTTTTTAAATGCACTATTAAATTCTTTCTTCCAAGCATTGAATTGTTCATCGGTATGTGCTCTAAATGATTTTCTTCTTTCACTTGTATTACTACTCGAAGCAGCCATATTATTTTGATTGGAATCTTGACGATC
This sequence comes from Vanderwaltozyma polyspora DSM 70294, assembly GCF_000150035.1. Classification (NCBI taxonomy): domain Eukaryota; kingdom Fungi; phylum Ascomycota; class Saccharomycetes; order Saccharomycetales; family Saccharomycetaceae; genus Vanderwaltozyma; species Vanderwaltozyma polyspora. The sequence continues at coordinate 13,429 of NW_001834684.1, forward strand.
AAATAATAAACTTTCGATGAAATTTGAACTTCTTCTTCTCGGATTTCTCAAACTGGATCTATTCGAATCATTACTGACAGCTTGGGAAATACTACCACCACCAGAAACATTAGATAGTTCATCATTGGAATTCACAAAAGACTTATAGTAACTACCTCTCCTAACTGAATTTGGTAACCCTTGGAAAGTTAAATTTTTAATCTCTGCTTCCGGATCCACATCGGTAGCCAATGAGTTAATTATCTTATTTTCATCAATTACATCAACCTTATTTAATAAGTTGTCACTACTCTTAGCCTTGTTCCTGGAAGATGATGATACTTTGCCTTCTTCAATAGTAGGTTCAGGTAGAATTATACCTTTAAAAGATTTTGTGGACATTAAGAAATGCAATCACAGGAAAATAAACTACAGCAACAGCAACAAAATTAACCCTACTCGATACCAGATCTTTACAACCCCATAAATCCAACCTATCCTGACTTAAAACAACTTCTTAAAGCTTCTAATATCATATTTCTTATCTTAGCCTTCCCTTATACTCTATTTAAAGATGTCGATATGTTATTTAATCTTAATCGTTACTAAACAAAGCGCGATAGAGAAGTAAAATTGATACACCCAAATTAAACCTGGAGAGGAAAGAAAAGTAGGTCACGTGATGTAGGTAATAGATGTTAGTATTAATCTATAGACGAAAGAAAGTTTTGCTACAAGGCATATTTCAATGTTATTGAAGTTGTTGTTTAATGTAAGTCAATCAATTTTAATTGTATCATTTAAATTATGCCGAATATTAGAATTTAAATACTTTCTTATAAGGATATAAAAAAAAATACGTTTAGTATCTAAGAATCTAAATAAATGAAAGTTTGATTGAAAGAAATAAACGTTAAAAAACATAATTGGAATCTAATTGAAGGTACCTAATTACTCGTTCTAAAGTTTTGGTTCATGTAATTACTAAATGATTACAGTAGAATACTAACACCCACGTATATTATATAAGTACAAAATTTTATCTAGCTTAATCTTGAAGAAGGAGGCAGTAAGAGATGTTTTGCCAATTCATATGAACTCCAGGAAATTGCTGTCGCTGGCACATTTGCAACAACCCTCGGTCTTAAACCTCTGAAGAATCCAGTCCAACCATATGTGGTGTAGATAGCCTTTGCTGCTTTAGAGAATGAATCTGCTTCTTTGAATGCCTGCATTGAGATTTTTTTACTACCACGAACTTGCAAGACGGTCTTGATACAATCTAATGGCGTCGTCACAATTGCTGCAATCCCACCACTTAATGCACCACAACCACAGTGGATATATGGGTTATATATATGTGAAGGATTGAAAAATTGCATAGATGAATCATATATTACAAAATTCAATATAGAAAATGGAACATCCATGGCGACTGTAGTAGGATATGAATAGAAAAAAGCTTTCAAACCTTCGTTCTTACTAATAGATTTAGTAGTGTACCAGAATTTTGATGCGGATTCCAATTGCATTCTTTGTTTTATTGTATCAATGGGAGTCATCACAGCATCAGAAGCTACAGTGGCAACGAACCCACTTAAAGCAACTTTAAGAGGATGATACTTACTAGTGTCATTCTCATCTATCAAAACAGTCTTCAAATATTCGTACGCACCAAAATAGACTGCATGTGCAGGCCCTGCTCCTAAAAGAATTGGTTGGATACCTTTCCATAACGACGATGCCCCTTCTAACTTAATAACGTTGTATAAACTACCTAAAACTGTGGCAGAAGAATACCTAGCTGAATGAATAGCAGTAGCAGTAGAAGTCCCAGTTCCTCCAACTGCAATTTGCATGCTAGGTGCAGCTTGGATCTTAGTCTTTATCGTGTCGACAGGGAACATTACAGAGTGCTCCATAATACCAGCAAAGGCACCAGCAACCATCTGATAATGCAATGGAGATTCATTAGGCATCGATTCATACTCTATTGGAATATGTTGGTTCTTCTCGGACTCTATCATCTATCACTATTCAATCAATTCTTAAATTTTATAATATATTACTTAAACGGCTGTGCTGCAGAGCAAATAAAGCTTGTTGGACCCTATTTTTAATATTGTTATTCGTTGGTTGCAACAAATCAATATAAATGTATACTAAATAACACCAAAACTAAAAGGCTCAGAACATATATTGATATATAAAGATACAATTATAATATACTCAACAATTTAACGCCATCATCTCTTCGTATCTGATCCATGATATACTGCAACTTTTTCAAGATGCATCACCTACGTTTAGGTGACTACTTCAAAAAAAAAAAAAATATCGATGAGTTGAAAAAAAAGGTGAAGATAGCAAGAGATTATTAATCAAGTTTGGAAGGGATTATAGGAGAATATATGATGGAGTTTTAATTATACATTGGTCAATAACAAGAATAATCTATTCCTTTCATTTGTGTGATATTTTGATTCCTTGCTGGTGTAATATTTTATTTTTAGATGAATCACCTTATCTTGTTGGCATTCAAGAGCTTCGAATTTTAATGGTAGGAGTTTAATATGCTATTGTGATCTCTTTGAAAGACAATGCCCTCTTTGTTTGTAGAATAGTTATTATTATCTTAATTTCAAGTAATTATAGATTAGATGGGCAAGGATAAAATTAATGTGAAGATGATACACTGGAAATTTCTAAATGATGCATGCAGTTTTTATATGTCTATGTACTACTATTTAATGCCAAAAATAATACACATTGTATTTAGTCTCTGTAGTATAATGTAATGAAGAATATGTTTTGTTTAAAATATGAGTCTTGATGAATTTATAACACTAGACTGTTACAAATTGGTATCAATTGTGAAAATAAAATTGGACAGACTAGACAAACCGTCATTGGAACTACTGCATATCTGAAATATTTACCTAGGACACCTATACAATCTGTAGGCTTTGATTTTGTAAATTTCGCAACAGTTGAATTAAATAATCTAATTGAAGGCTTACTGACGACGTATAACCAGATAGATACACATGCAATACCCACTATCAACTTTGTTAATATACCGATTGGGGTGTTGCTTTCTTTTGATCCAGTAGCATCTATCCATTTCATACCGTATCGTTTTATTATCCAATCACTCATATCAATACCTGATACGACGCCTAAGAAAGAGACAGTATCATCAAAACATGGACATTCATCGATCGGAATTGGGTGTGTGTAAAGTAAAAATAGTGGAATTCCAATACTTGCAACTGGATACCATATAGATTGCTTAACAGCATATTCTGTTAGGAGAGGTTTTACGATCAATCTTGCAATAAATGTTGCTAAACCACACATCGCACCTGTGCTTAAATCTAATATACCATGCATACCACAGTAAATCCTTCCCAATACTAAGGTTAAGAAATATAGAATAACTATAGTTGTGAACACAATTCTTGATTGTAGCGATAAGATTTCTGATTGCCATATTAATTGAATAAATAGCAAACTCACTGCTGTGGCATTGGCGGTATGAGAACTTGGGGCACCGTATTCTTTTGTTGTGTATGCACTTAAAGTTAACTTTTCTACAGGTGGGGATTCAGGTCTTGGCAAACACCAATAATCTTTTAGTAATCCAGATACATAGATGGAATAACCTAATAGATAAACCATGTCACGACACAAATCGTACGCGCCAAACCAAGCAGGAAGTGGTATAGCTATAACATAAAAGGTATGGGAACCACATAGGGAGGTATATTTGAAGAAGATATCTCTTATTGGAGTTCTATGCTTCTTCTGCCAGTCTGCAATTTGTTGTGATTGGTTATTTATATATGGCATTAGCCATTCTCTCATTGCGAATCTAGTAGGAGACATGTTTTCTTTGAAGAAAGCAGTTGGTTGAGTTCCTGCATCTGGACATTTTGTTTCCTTTTCCTGTGGAGCCGGTTTAGCACTATCTTCAACACCCTCTATAGTCTTAACCTCGGCCATGCTTGAGATGTCTGTCTTTTAGTACTTTTATGATTGAACGACAAGAAATTCAAATCGATACCTTTAGTCTAAAATGGAGAACAAAAGATAATCAAATCCAAATCTATACTATCAACAATTGATTTGTTTATATAGTATCGAGTTATATATAAGAATAGAACAGAATAGCCCTTCAAATAAAAGAATTCTACTCCCTCTCCTATACCACGAACAACAATTTCAAATACTATATGTATGGGCTAACTAATTCTATTATTATAAAATTTATCCTATATATCCATCGCTATCTATAGAGGTAGTAAGCATGTATTAAAAAAAAAAAAGAAAAAAAAAATTTTCGAGCTTTCAAAAACCTAGCTATTTTACAAGACCCATCCCACCCATCTAAGAATGAACCAATTCAATCCTTGTATCAACAATACCGTGCAACTAAGCATAGTAACATCCAAACGATGAATACATCAAGTAATCGACCAGTCTCTTTAAGCTCAAAATCAAGAGTGAAACACGGTGTTTCTATCAACATATGCATACGGTTGTTTTTCTGTGGATTGATATTTTTTTTGGGTTCATTCATTGATTTTTAATGCCTTACGAAATCAATCAATCGATGCATCCATCAATCAATCAATCAAGCAATAGACCAATGAATCAGTGATTGCAGAGGAAGGTTTGCTTCTGTTGCTATTGCTATTGCTGTTTTGTTTTATTTAATTTCAATTCATTATATTCTCGGATTATCAACAGAGAGAGAGGGAGATAAATGATGTATAGCAGTAAGATATGACATAGTTCATAGCCACTACAACACTACATCTTGCACATATAATTAACTTAACTTATGCTGTGAGCAAAATAATCTTTCCAAGGCTATGTATGAATTGTGGTTTGATTTAATTCGTTAATGACTACTAAGCAACATGGGACAAGAGAGTTTAACATAACTTAACCTCTTTCGAAACAAGAAGTTGTTAGTTTGGGCTGTTCCCCCTTCAACGTGTTGTTGGCTGTACTGTACATATAGCATTTTGCGAGACTAAATAAGGTATCAAATCAACAACAATTCCTTGTTTTTATTGTAGCGTGTAATTTCTGTGTAATGCCAATGACCTTATAGAATTTGGTTTTTTGTTTTGTTTTCATTTTCGGTTAAGAAACTGGTGTAGGAACATGCCAATATCTACTATTTGATCCCGCCTTAGCCGTTTCTTTTTCTGTTTGGTGGAAAAGGATTTCTTTTCTTTTTTTTTCTTATTCGGATTCGGTCTCAGAGACATTGACGGTGAGTGAGGGCGGAGAAGGAACGTCAAAAAGAACAATTGGTGTTTTGTTTCTTTTTTGGTGAACCGAATTGACTGGACATTGGAAAAAAGAAAGAGCTAAAGAGTTTCGTTTCTTTTTGTGTGTGTGTGTTTAAAGCGAAAGTTGATTATACTACACCGCTAGTTTAACTTGGCGGAGAAGCAGGTTAACGTAACAGAAGTTTCTGTCTTCCGCGGCCTCTCCCCTTTCCCCAGTTGGAAAGTAGGTAAAAAATTATTATAGTACTGAGTGATATGCCAGCACAAAAACAGAACCTGACCGTGGGGAGGGTAACATTAATCTTCACTAACTAATGTTTCAATATAATAGAACGTCCAAATTACTAATGAATATTGAAGTTTATGGGTTTATTTTTTTTTTGAAATCAGGCCAGGTATATCCTAAAATACACCATCAGTTAATACAAATAAATGAACTTTAATATAAGTATTATTTTTTATTGATTTAAGTTCGTTGAAGAGAGTTTTTGCATAACTAATACAACAATCAGAAATAGGGTATATGATGATTCTTCCACGGGATTGTCCATTCCCATTACAACACTCCGCTTTCATCTCTCAACTATATTCTCTGGTTTGAAAAATTAAAAGAACAACATACTTTTAATAGGAAAATGTGACCAATCTCGTTTTATTTCGAATTTGAACCTGGTAATTATATTGTTCTATATGTATGAACTGACACAATCTTATTGTTCTTTATTTTCGTAATCTTTTTTGACGCGACAGACACTTTTAGTTTCCATCTTCTTATTTTAGCCTTGTTCTTGATTTTTTAATATCATGTTCTACGTTTAATCACGTGCTAGATACTTTCTTCTTTTTACTTGTTTCTTCTTTATTGAAAATTTGTTTTCGAATCGCTATCTAGTCGAATCGAATCGAATCGATGAGCTTCACTTAATATGTAGAGAATAGAACTTCAACATTGAAAATAAATATAAAACATCTCTAAGATACTGATGATATCATAATTTACTCAATTGATGATTAGTATTCAGCAGCTATTGATTAAAGTAGATGATAAATTTACATTTACTCCATAGACTTTCTTCAAGATCATTACCAAGATTATATAATTCTACAAAAATCTTCAAAATGTCTGAACCACTAATACCAAATGATTCAGTCAACATCGTTAACAAAAGGGCAATTAATTCGAATTCTCAAAATAGTATAAAATCGAAAAAACCAAAATTGAAAAAATATAAAGCCAAGAAAGTTGATTCAACATCACCTTTAGGTGTTTTACAATTCGAGATTGATGAATTATTAAATGAAAAAAAACTAAATCGTGGTGATATACAAAATGATATCTCATCTATTTTAAATGATTTCACAAAGGATGAAAATTCTATTTCAAATAAATATCATCGTGAAGTACAAAACGTTGAAGTTTTAAAAATTGGCGCCAATGGTGATGGTTTGGCCCTTATCAAAAATCCTGTAGAATCAGAAAAATTTCAAATTGTTACTGTACCTTTCGGTTTACCTGGTGATATTGTAGATATTAAAGTATTCAAGACTCATCCACATTATGTAGAAAGTGATTTATTGAAAGTTGTCAAGGGATCTTCAATGCGGGATGATAGTTTGATCTCTTGTAAGTATTTTGGTAAATGTTCAGGTTGTCAATTCCAATTTTTAACTTATGAACAACAATTGAATCTAAAAAAGAATACAGTTATTAATGCATACAAATTTTTTGCTCCAAAATTATTAGCTGAAAATTTAATCCCAACCGTTGGCGAGACAATCGGTTCCCCATTGAAACTTGGTTACAGAACAAAGCTAACTCCACATTTTGATGTCCCAAGAAAAGTAAAACAATTAGAAGAAAAACCACCTCTAGGTTTTGGTCAAAAAGGTAGACCAAAATGGAGAAGTCAAACACTTGCCGAAGGTGGAAGCGGTTCCATTCTAGATATTGAAGAATGTGTCATCGGAACCTCTATAATTAATGAAGGTATGTGCAACGAGAGAAAGAGATTTGATAAAGAATTCACTAAATATAAGAAAGGTGCAACCATATTATTGAGAGAAAATACTACCATTTTAGATACAGAAAAGCCAGTTTACGAACAGTTAGATGAAGGTTCTACCGATATCGACAAGGAGGATAAAATTTCCTATGTTGAAGTTGAGGACAAAGAACATGATAAAAAACTAGCAAAGACTTGTGTAACCAATACGAGACAAATTGTTAAGGAATACGTAGATGGGTATACCTTTGAATTCAGTGCTGGTGAATTTTTCCAAAATAATAATTCAATATTACCAGCAGTTACCAAATATGTTCGTGATAATTTACAATTACCAAATAGTGACACTTTACCACGTTACCTAGTTGACTGTTACTGTGGTTCAGGTTTATTCAGTATTTGTTCTTCAAAAGGTGTCGATAAAGTTATTGGTGTTGAAATTTCTGCTGATAGTGTTTCATTCGCAGAAAAGAATGCTAAGAACAATGGTATTGACAATTGTAGATTTATTGTCGGTAAAGCTGAAAAATTATTTGAATCTATAGATGTTCCAAAGGATAGAACCAGTGTAATTTTAGATCCTCCAAGAAAAGGTTGTGATGAATTATTTTTGACACAATTATCCTCATATTTCCCAGCCAAGATAGTTTACATTTCCTGTAATGTGCATTCACAAGCAAGAGACGTTGAGTTTTTCTTAAAAAATACAGAAAATGGATCTCATTATAAAATCGAAAGTTTGAGAGGTTTTGATTTCTTCCCACAAACCCATCACGTAGAAAGTGTATGTGTACTATCAAGAATATGATTATTTTTTAAACCTTGAATTACATTTAGATTAGTATGCCCTATTATCCAAATCTAAGAGATCTCAATTAGCATAGTGAACAAATTAAAAAATATAAAAATAAAATAAAATAAAAATAAAATTACAGGCATACACACACGTATACGCAGTCATGTATATACTGCAAGTTCACTCTAATTTATTATTTATTTGTAATGCAGTAATTGCCTATACTCATTTGTATTTATATCCTATTTATAAACCCATTTAATCTCAATCGATAGACACAGATTTATAAATTTGTCAAGGAATGGTGACAGTGTCATGCATATTTCAACTGTCTACCATTTTGTACAAACAGTGAAAAGATTTGATGAAGCAGTGACAAATTTCAAGTGACTATACATCCATACACCTAATCACTTAAAATTAACACCCGTACACAAACAAGTTCCTATTCGGGGTGAGGGAAGTCTACTTAAATTATTCCTCACTTCTACAAAGTTTCACAAATTCCCACATATGTACAATACAACGTCAAACATAACCACTGTAAAACAACTGTACGAACAGAACAAAGTCAAAACAAGGAATTTAATTCATCAAGGTAAAAGCGACGCACAAAAATGCGCATGAAAAATTAACACCAGCAACTTTTTTTTTTTCACCAAAAATTTTTGAAATTTATTTTTTTTGTTGTGAGTTCGAACTGCAAAAAAAAAATTTCAATGGATTTCCCTTTTCGGATATTCTACTACATCTCTCCATAGCATTATCTTGTTAATATCGTTAGTTACTTTACTTTCTTAGCTGAACTTGACTTTAATCTATCCATAATCAATTTTTGTTCATTCAATATCATTCAATAATAGTGATTATTGATTATTGATTATTGATATTGTTAATGGTTGGTACTTATCATTTCAATTTATACTATACAGTTTGAATTGTAGACAGTTAACACTCGTCTGTATGCATGTAGGTGTCTGAATTATAGAGTATTCTTGATGATAGTAGTAAAACTGAACTTGAAGAAAATAAAAAAATATTGAAATTTTGATCTTGTGTGTGTATTACTATATATAAACTTTACTTGTAGATTTCTTATATTTTTCATTATTGCTAGCATAGATAGACCAGAGAGTTAAGCCAAAATGGAAAACGATAGAGGTCAATTAGTATGTGTGGAATAATCAGTATTTGAGATAGTTTATGTGAAAAAAATACCTGGGAAGATAGATTCAGATGAGAGGATGAATACGATACGATACGATACGATACTATGTAAGAGAAATGGATACATATTGGAAAATTTGAATTTGGTCAGGATTTAGTCTCTTGAACAAATCTAGAGATATAATGAAAAGTTTAGTGTTTTTGTTTTGTTTGAGTCCTAATGAACATACATATTTATGTGCGCAGAATAGAAAAAGATACATGGATGAACTAGAATACTAAATATTTGTGTCAAATAATAGAGATATACACTAGTTAATTGCCCCCATCTTCCTCGTCCGCCAGAGAATATATGAATTATATAATTGTATTACACTATTGAATTATTGAAATAAATTATTGAAATGAATTGAATTGAAATGAATTGAGCTGAACAGGTCGCCCCAGGTATCGCATATTCTCTCTTATTTCCTCTCAATCAATGGCTCAATTGAAATGAGGGAAATGAAAATAACTTTTAAGTTTAATTTTTAATACAATTGAAAGATTTTGTTACTAACGTTATTATTTAATTAATTATTATCTTTAGGTCGAACTTTACGTTCCAAGAAAGTGTTCTGCCACTAACACCATCATCAAGTCTAAGGACCACGCTTCTGTCCAAATCAACATCGCCAAGGTTGATGAAGAAGGTAGAGCTATCCCAGGTGAATACATCACTTACGCTTTGTCCGGTGATGTCAGAGCTAGAGGTGAAGCTGATGATGCTTTGAACCGTTTGGCTCAAAACGACGGTTTGATGAAGAACGTCTGGTCTTACTCCCGTTAAAACAAAATACAGTGGTTCACTTTTATATAATTGAATAAAACTTCATATATATTTACTACTTTATTTTAATTTATAATAATCAAAAAGTTCTAACTCATTATATCTCGTACCCATCTCCATCCATATTACACAATTACGTACTAAAAATTTAGGTAGAACAATAAGAACGACAATGACGACTACAACAACGACCGATAATATCATCAACCAAGCATTTACCAAGCATCAACCAAGCATTAAACAACAGCAACTGCCCAATACCACAATTGAAACAAGAGAGTTATGATATTCGAATACTCACTAAAAGAAACGTTTTTCCTACTAATCTTGACGTTCACTTTAACCCAAAACTGAAATGGTCCCTAGCCCTTCTTGGACTCAAATCTCAAGGTAATCGTTGTTGGAAGGTTTTGACTACAATATTAGGCAACCAAATCTCACCTCTGTCAGATCTTCCATTCCAAAACCCCCCAAAATTTCTTGTCAAGTCACCGTTCTGTTCAATCCTTCCAGTTTCAGTACTGTAACATTATCTCATCGTATTATTTTAAGTTATATCGCAGAGATAAAGGACTATTTCCGTAAATGGACAGAACATAAATAAAAACAATTTCTGAAGAATATAAGTATAATATATATAAAAAGATGGTATTAAAAGTTATAAATAGTTCTTATTTCAAGTAATATAGGACAATAGAGAGTGGTTCAGCGTTTCGATATTGGTGGTATTGGTTGTGGTTATAGTATTTGCTTTAATTTGTGACTTCTTTTTAATTATTTGTGACGTTACTATTTATCAAAAAGCAAAAGAACCAGTTCAAGCATAAATTAAGCCCCTTATGTCACAAGAGAAAGTTGGTATTTTCACTTTACTTTATTCTTTGGATTATTTGCCTGGTGTGTATACGCTTGGTTACCAAGTCAAGAAGCTTTTGGAACAGTCGAATAGAGTTGGCTCAATTACTTTGGGTTTATTAGTTTCTAAAAATCTCTGGGAACACAGTATTGACGAATATAACAGAGATGTCTTGTCAAAGTTATATCAAGACATTGTGCAATTTGAAGACGATCTAGACCAATCCCATTATGATGAGATTAATTCTGAAAATTTGAAACTTTTACAAAGACCTGAATTATCCTTTACCTTTTTCAAATTAAATTTATGGCAACAAATTAAGTATGCTAAAATTATCTATCTTGACGCAGATACTTTACCTTTGAAATCGACTTTCTTGGATATTCTAGATTTAACATCAGAACAGAATAAGCATGAGATTGCCGGTGCTCCTGATATCGGTTGGCCAGATATGTTCAATAGTGGTGTACTATCACTAATACCAGATTTACAAATTTATCAGGATTTGAAAGCTTTTACGGTGGAAAACTGTTCCATTGATGGTGCTGACCAAGGTATATTAAATCAATTTTTTAATCCTATATGTTTGGAAAATGAAAATACCTCAGCTCGTAATTGGATTAGGTTACCATTTTTGTACAATATGACAATACCTAATTCTGGTTACCAGTATTCTCCAGCGGTTAAAAATTTTGCTGACAAAATTAATATTGTTCATTTTATTGGTGCAGGAAAACCATGGAAACAAGGAAGAGATACAAATACCGACAATAAATATTTCTCTATTTGGAATGATATCTTCACACAATTTGGTGTTGAGTATATGTTATCAGCAACTTTCGCGGAAACTGTTGAAATTTCAGAGGAATGTCACAGAGAACAACAAAATTGGGTTGGAGAAGAAATTGGTATAGAGCAAGAGATACAACATGAAGTCGACTATTCGAAAGTTGAATGTAATGGAATTGATTATGGTCCAGTTGGTAATTATGACAATGATACTTTGAAAACCATTCAGGAATCAAGAATCAATTCAAGCTTTGTCTCCCAATTTCAGTATCAACCCGAACCATCTGCGCCAGTTCCAGAGCAGTTCACTCAAGGGTACATTGAGGAGTGTCAAAATGAGGGAAATCAGGAAATGCCTATCGAAAACCCACATGAAAAGGAGGAAGAGCAACGCCAACATACTGTTATCCCTCATGGTGACGATTTAATTGTTATCAATGACGATCAAAAAGTCTCAGTGTACCCTCTTTCACAATCTAGTGACAAAATTATTTATGGAAGATTATTACCAAGTTCTAAATTATCTAGTACATTATCATACGAAAAATTGATCAAACAAAGTAAGACACATAAATTATTTGACTGGGAATCTACTGACTATATCAAGAACGTCGAGAGATCTTTCCCTGAGCCAGTAGATGACGAAGAAGAAGAGCTAGAAGGGGAAAATGAAGAAATAAATAACGAGTCGTCTCTGGAAGACGATTGCGACGAAAACGGTTGTGAGGCCCAGAATAAAGATGATAATATTCCTCAACAACCACAACAGAAAATCAGCCCTATTTTCGAATGGGAAAGAACCGATTATCTTTCTAGGGTTGAACGTGTGTTTGATTTTTAATTAAATTAACAGTAATAATAATATTACACTATGTTTCATGAAGTAATAGACATACCTTATGCTCAACTTATTCAATACCCACCATGACCCATCGCCACGATTTTCCATTTATCATAAAATGCTTCGAACTCAAAATAAATTCAATAAATGTGACAATACCTTATCTTTGAATTTGTTATTTTTTTTTTGCAACTATCCTGGATATATCACTGAAAAGTTAAGTTCAACATATCGAAACGAGATGCATTTTGAGAACACCCTCCCCCCATCAACCCCAATGCGATATAATATAATACAATACAATACAATAGAATAAAATACATACAATTAGATGCAGCTAGGCTGCATAACCCTAATTGTAAATTATGTTTAAAGCTTTTTTATTTTTAATTTAGTTTTGAAATCTCTGTACTCTCCTTATGTAACGAAATTTTATATGAGTGTAACGAATATAATGGCATATACATAATAAGTATTGCATTCTCTGACGTGGACTGGAATCGTTCACCAATTAACCAACCGAACAATGTAGGACATTCACAAATCTATACTGTGAGGGTGACCAAATCCAATGGTGATACCTGTAACAATTCTCAAGATCTGACTACCAGAGATTGAACCAGTGAGCTGCGATACAGACAAATTTACAGAGAAGATAACAACAGTTGGATATACAGCCATCCCAAAAGGGTATATCAGATAAATAACCACAATCTGTTGCTGGATTACCATATCGGGAAATGCAAAACTGCGAGATACCAGCATTCTTATCTCCTACGACATGTCCTTACACATATGCTAACAGTTAACCACAAAAAAACAACAACAGCACAATGAAAAAAGAAAAGAGACATGGTAAAACAAGTTGAACGTGTCGTTGACATTCAGAAACGAAACGTAAATCATGATATTTCCTGGGTTTCTAGTTGAGAAAGATATTCATAAAGCAGTATCTGAACTTCTAGCATCTGTGATACCAAAACTAATAAGATACCATATTCAAATCGATGTTGAACCAAAACAACACTTCATGAATATTTGTCTACAATACAGTGTCCCCATGTCTCGAAATATCGAAATGCATGTCTCGTCTGATTAATTACGGTTTTTACACTCTCTACTATTACTGCTATTAAAAGAAACAAGAAAAAAAACAGTTTTTTTTGATTCGAATCCATTCCAATTACGTCATCATAGCTCAATCTGCAACTTCCGGTTCTTATTGTCAATGCTCGAAACAGATTTGAAAACGCTCACCGTTTCTGGATCATAACTTCAGGTTCCTACCATTATATTTATAAGTCTTTTGATATGTATTCATATATAGATATATATATTGATATATGTCCACGCCGATAATGAAACATAACAGTCAGCATACAATTACTTATATTGAACCAAGGTCAAACAGAAAACAAATTTATTCCTATAAGTTTTTCAATCCCATTCCTTTTATGGCTTTGCAGTTAGAGGAGTTGACAGAAGTTTTCTTTATTTGTTAGCCTTCATCTCTTAGTAAGAATAGTTCGAAGTATAAGTCGAAACCTAATTTGAACAATAGCAGTGATACATTGGCATTCAAAAAAAAGTGTATCACTCATTGCTTGAATATGATGTAGTACTATAAGAGACAGGTATTAGGTGTTTTGTATCGTTTATCTGGAAGTTTCTTAGATCGCATATATGCTGTATTGTGTGTATATATAAAAATAATTAATTTTTTCTTGCCCTCCCTGCTTACGTTTCTTCCTTTGATCTTGAAATGGTAGTTAGTTACTGGTTTTATAAGCCATAAAGCAATTACCAATTACCCCTGTTTTGGTATCATTGCAATTGAACACTTACTCATGGCTGTCCTCAAAGCTGTTGTAATTGTTGTATGATAGGGAGTTGTAGCAGAAATCGTACACCAACGACTTTTGTTCAGTAGTAAAATCCACTTCAAAAATTTCTTCAATAGAGATTTCGAAGGTTTTACATCAAAATATAGAAACATGTTCTGGTAGTGTGTATATTATACCGGCACTCTTCTGGATTTGTAGAGGGATGGATAAGTTTAAATAGGGAAATAGGCAATAGGAGATGTGATAATGATAGAATTTAAGTTTTCACACTGCTCTCTGCGTTAATTAATAATATTATCAGGTAGTCTATTTTTGGGCTACATTTACGGATTGATATACTCTTAGTTGTTATTAAAAATTTTTTTTTCAAACAATTGTAGATTCTGCTTTACAATTGGATCAGGTTAGAGGGAATATAGTATTCAATATATATGCAATATTATCTCTGTATCTCCACATTCCTCCGATCCCAATAATAGGTTTGGATTCTTGGCTTCCCAAAGATTTTTTGATGAGGTTTGCATGAGAAAGATCATTGATCTAACACATATATAACAATCCTGAAATTAAAGATATGAAAGAGAACAATGTTTATTCGATTGACTTGTGATATCATTTAAGGTAATTAAAATAGTTATTCCAACTAGCCTTACAGGGCCTATCGTTACGATATATTTCCCTCTTATTTACATATATATATACATATAAAGTCATCTCTGAAGTTATATATCGTTAAATTGGGCTTAAATCGTCATCAATCGAGGGAGTGATATCATCGATGAGGTAGCAAGTTCAAATAGTCATCGAGGTTATAAAATTATGAAATCGTATTTTTTCCACCTCCTACTAATATGTGCGTCATTAAGTTATAAATGGATTACAATGAGGAAGGACTTTGATCTGATGCTGAGTGAAAAATCAAGAAATGTAGTCTCAAGCTATGACAGCATAAGAAGAAGATCAGTTACCCAAAAGTTAAAGTTATCTACAAATACTTATGATGACGGTGCTCTAGAAGATGCCAAAAATTTTAGGAACGATCCAACGACACCAGTCAAACAAAATGCCACTCTACTTATGCTTGTACGTAATTGGGAAGTCCAAGGTGCATTGCAATCAATGAGATCGTTGGAAGATAGGTTTAATAAAGAGTATAATTATGATTGGACCTTCTTAAATGATGTACCTTTTGATAAGGTGTTCATCGAGGCTACTACTGCAATGGCGAGCGGTAAGACGAATTATGCTGTCATACCTAAAGAAGACTGGGACTGTCCAGAGTGGATAGATCAGAAAAGGTTTAATCAAAGCTTGCAATTAATGCAAGAGGAAAATATAGTCTATGGTAACTCTAGATCTTACCGTAATATGTGCAAGTTTAACTCAGGATACTTTTTCAGGCAAAAAGTGTTAGATAACTATGATTATTATTTTAGAGTTGAGCCAAATGTCGAGTATTTCTGCGATTTCCCATATGATCCATTTAAGATTATGAAAGAGAAGAATAAAAAATATGGCTTTGTGATAGCTATTTATGAATATGAAGACACTATTCCTACTTTATGGGAAAGCGTAGAGGAATTCATCGATATTAAAGGAGATGAACTTGGCCTAGACCTTGATAATTCCGCGTATGATTTTATCACAGATTTTGAGATTTATGGAAGTAATAAATTTCTAATAGATTCCAACACTAATTACAATCTATGTCATTTTTGGTCCAACTTTGAGGTTGGCGATTTAAATTTTTATAGAAGTAATCGATACATCGAATTTTTTGAATTTTTAAATGAAAAGGGTGGATTCTATTATGAAAGATGGGGGGATGCACCTATTCATACACTGGCTGCTTCAATCCTTCTTCATAGAGATGAAATTATTCATTTCGATGAGATTGGCTACGAACACGCACCTTTTCGAACATGTCCCAGATCTTATTTTATGAGATTGAGTCAACGTTGTCAATGTGACTATTCTGGTGAAAATAACGTGGATATCGAATTCAATAGTTGCCTTTCACGATGGTGGAAAAATGGTAGTGGGAAGAAATTTGTCAAAGAACTATAATAAATTCCATAATATATCATCCCTTAACCACCATACTTTGCATTTGCATTTGCATTTTAGGTTTTTTTATCTTAGCTAACATAACATTATTTACAATTTTTATACATTTTATCTAATGAATTAATGTCATAATTGTTTCTTCAACAAATCGGTATCTTTCAATATCCCAAAATTTAACTACCAAACACAACAAGCACAATAAAGATCTGACATCAAATTCAAACCCAAATCAATCCTTCAACTTTTATTGCTTTGCCTTTCTTGTTCATCTTCTCCTACATCGATGATATCAAAATGTGAAACATTCATCAATTATTTATTTATATCCGCTGCGGTATTCGACATATAAATAATTATTGACTATGGTGATTAATATTATAAAACTGTTGAATTAGCTTTAAATATTAGAAGAAAACAATTAAATTGGTTAATCTGATAGTCTCACAGACTGTAAGTTAAGGTATTCATATCCAGTAGTGTTGTATTTCGCCAAATTGTTTCTATTTATTTGATTCTATTCAAAATACAGATCCCCCTAAGTTAATTCAGATATACACATAAGATAACTGTGTTGAGAATTATCTTTTAGGATCAAAGGAATTGGTAACACAGAATAACATTCATTTTAACATTGTGATAATTCTGATTGGGATCGATAAGATATATTCAGATATATATCTTTATCGGTAGTGGATTTTCATTTTTGTTTCCTGTTTCGTTTACGAAACATTGATAAGCACTCACCATTACGTGAAGGTGGAATTAATTTAATTAAAGATAACGTTTGTTAATCTTTGCATTTCTTGCACATTATTAGCATGAAAGCTGATTCATCCTCAAATACAAATGATCCCAATAGTGATAATGAAAATGATAAACAGAATATGTGGAACCCCATATTTATAAATCAAAATCCAGTAAGGTATATGTCACAACAACAACAACAGCACCAGTACCAGCACCTGCCTCAGAACTTACAACATCAACAACAACAGCAATTGACTCAGGAATACTCCAATTCACAACAAATGGCATTTGTAAATCCATGGATGGCTGCCACTGATGATTCAATCAATTATTCACCACTCTATTCAACTGCTCCTCCATCTACCCTTTCTGTATTACAAGAATCGGATGAACATCCTCAAAAAATACCATGTTTTGATAACTATAACTATGATCAAAGAAGGAAGTCAAGCATAATTATACCACCAACAAGAGAACCTGCTCCAAATCCTTATTTGCAAGAATATTATAATGGTTATCCAGCACCAGTTTTTCAACTTGAAACCAATGAAATGATGAATCAACAACAACAATATAATCCAAATTATTTTATTTGTAATCAACCATTGTATCAACAAAGTGGAGATTCAACTTTTTCTATTGCAGATCCAACTATGTCATTTTCAAACCAAGATTTAACTATGAGACAATCTGTTGGTCCAGAACATTTTATATCTGATCATACAAATTCCAATCAATATTCAAAAAATGGAAAAAGCACACAACAATTGATTTCATATCGGAGATTGAGTGCCTTCCCTCAAACTAATGGCTTCCACACATTACAACCACCAATGTACATAAGTAGTGAATATAGGAAATCCTCAATGTCTGTTTCACCAAAACCGTTAATGATATCACACCTGAAGCAATGTCATTCTAAAGCTGATTTGGAGCCAGTAATGAACCAGACACCAAAATTTAGACGTGCATCTTTGAACTCTAAAACTATTTCACCATTAATTGCATTGACAAAGGGACTGATAACAACATATTCTCTTTGCAGTCCATCTTTTTCCTACAAGACATGTAAGAACCCCAAAAGGGTATTAACAAAGCCATCAGATGGAAAATTCAACAATGGTTATGATAATATTAATAGCGATTACATTCTTTGCGTGAATGACGTATTAGGAACAGAACAGAATCGAAAGTATCTTGTTTTAGATATATTAGGTCAGGGTACTTTTGGTCAAGTAGTTAAATGTCAGAATATTTTAACGAGTGAAATTGTCGCAATAAAAGTAATTAAATCAAGAGCTGAATATATAAATCAAAGCATCACAGAAGTTAAAATACTAAAATTTTTGAACCAAGAACTCGATCCATACGATAAACATCATTTTCTAAGATTATTTGATTCATTTTTGCATAGAAACCATTTATGTCTGGTGTTCGAAGTTCTAGGAAAAAATTTATATGAGGTGTTAAAACAAAATAGGTTTCATGGCCTAACGATCTCATTAATAAGAAAAATATCGTCACAATTGTTAGATTGTTTATGTATGTTGAAAGATAATAAAATAGTCCACTGCGATTTGAAACCAGAAAATATTCTATTAACAGGCTCTGGCAAATCCGAGATTAAGGTAATTGATTTCGGCTCTTCATGCCAAGAATCTAGAACTTTGTTCAGTTACATACAATCCAGATTTTATCGTTCACCAGAAGTAATAATGGGGATTCCATATTCTACAAGTATCGATATGTGGTCATTAGGTTGTATCATAGCAGAACTATTTTTAGGTATTCCTATTTTTCCAGGTTCTTCAGAATTTAATCAATTAACAAGAATAATTTCTTGCATAGGAAATCCCCCGGCCTGGATGATAGATATGGGTAAAAGTTCAGACAAATATTTTATCAAAATTGAATCTGATGAAGAAACAGAATGTAACAAATACAGATTGAAAACAATAGAAGAATATAACACTGAATTTCAGAAAAAGGAAATAAAAAGTAAGTTATATTTCAAATGGGACAATCTGTCTGACATCATTGAAAATTACAGATTCTCCAAAGAACTTCAAAAAAGCCCTGTCGCATTCGAACAAGAAAAGAAGGATCGAAGGGCTTTAGAGCATTTTTTGTCAGGTATATTGAGTTTAAATCCATTAGAGAGATGGACTCCACAACAAGCACTTATGCATCCATTTATTACTCAGCAGCATTTTTCAGGTGATTGGTATCCACCTGGATTCATTCCACATGTAGGAACGTCACCTTCAAACCAAGATTTTAATGATACCATTATGAATAATAACGATTCTCATTTTCATAGATCGAATACATTACAAGATATGTCGCCAACAAAAAGATTAGGGTAATATCTCTATATATATTCCACACATTTAGCATCATTTTTCAAAAATAATAAATATTAATTAATTCTTCAATAAATCAACAACTCCAAGAAAAAGATAATTAATAAATTCATAACTAACTTTTATTATCATAATAATCTATTTAATTTCAACATTATTTAATTAATTTTCTATTTTCGTAGTTGTAATTAGGGAATTTGTCTTCCAAAACTACAGAGAGTAAACATCTCTATGATTAGGCTACATACATTAACCTCTGTATGCATATTTAATTACAATATATACATGAATGAAATACCAAACTTTAACCAATTTAGAAACACCATTGACAAATTAGACAGAGTGAGAGAACGAGTAAAAAGTGTTTGGACTAGTGAGTGAGTTGCAATAAAATGAAATGTAACAAATATAATCAATATACTCGAAGTCTATCGCTGTCTCAAGCCTGTAGAGGTTGTGGAGAAGATTGAGCACCTTCTGGCAAAGGTGGTGCCATTGGCTTTGCTTGCCAAGCTGCATATCTTTGAAACATTAGACCAACACCTTCAATGACACCTAACAAACAAGCACAAGTAATAGCACTGTTTCTAGTATGTCTCCAACCACCTCTAATAGCTAAAGCACCACCAGTGAAGAAACCAGCAATAATAGCATTCCATGGGTCTTCTCTTTTTCTAACAGCCTTAACAGCACAGTCAAAAGTAGAGAATAAACCACCCCAAACACCAAAATTACCACCAACGACTGGTGCACGAGCCTTGATGGCGCCAATGGCACCAGTACCACGTTCACCTAATGGTGAGTTTCTAAAACCTTTAATACCATGCCAAACACAACCACCAATAGCACCCATAGCAAAGGCACCACCAAAATCGTTAAGAATAACTATAGGACATGGATCTCTAGAATGATCTGCTGACATAATGGGCGTTACAAATAGAAAAACGTTATCTGATTAACTGGTATCCCTCAAAAAGTTTCCAATAATGACTAAAAGGATATATATATATACCCAACATCTAGTTCTTTTAAACAATTATAACTTGTATTGAATACCTTTTATAAATTGAAATGACAATTCTTCATCGATTTGTCTTTAATTTTTCAAAATTCGGTTGGAAATGCCTGAATATGTCGTTAATAGTGATGAGTGATATTATAATACAATTGATGATGGTTTTAGTCACGTGATGAAAATGTATATATATATATATAAATATGAGTTACGTTAAACTGTACCATTACTAAAAGACTTAACTATAGACAACTGTTCATTGATGGTGTAATAATTTGATGAAATGGTTGTTTATCTTGATCGAGGTTATTTTTAAATATATCTAGAGCATTGTTGAACTTCACTTACGGGGGGAAAACGCATTGCTCTCTTGCTTTATTACGTGGGTAAATTAATAGCTGACACCTAAGTAAGATTATTGGTGATCGCAGATAATGGAAAACTTAAACAATGACCCCTTGTGATTTTGTATCATTGGCAATTACTACTCTTGTTCCTACTTTCTTAATTATTGATTGACGGTTTGATTTTATATTATTAGCCTTTTGTTTCACTTGTATTTAAAATCAATATCGTGACTTGACTTCACCAATCAACGTTATTTTGAAATACTGGCACGACAAGGCTAGACTAATTTAGATACGGGTGACAATATAGAAAAGATGATTTTTATTAGTTAGGATTATATAATTGGTTAGTGCTGTTATGTGTCATTTTCATTTGTTACCTACATTTACTTGATTTTTATAAGATATCAATCAGATTTGGTCTCTAACTTCATGATGTAGCTTATAATAAATAATAATGGATGCCAGTCAATGGTACTAGAATATACCTACAAGTTCTCCATGGTTAATATTAATATTAATATTTTATCAGTATTTCCCTTGGAATAATAAAAAATAATAATTATCACCATTATTAGTTTCCAAGCACTATAGCATCCTTGATAAAGGTGCAATTTCCACGGAATATCTTTATATAAAATATAAATTGTACCTAATACAAACTCATAATTGATTAAGAATATTTTAAATAACTTTTTTCTGTTATTTGTCCATTTCCAATTCCTTGCGAGTAATGAGGGAAACTGGAAAATACACACATGTAGACCTTGTTTCATGTTTTTTACATTTTTACATTTTTAATTATTGATTTCATTTGATCTGGTTTAAGAACATTCTATTGTTCCATCATCTCTTTATTGCGTTATGCCATGCATGATACCAACTTCCATATAATGGGTTGTGAAGGATGTTCATCTTTGTATTGACATCTATATTCCATGGCTTCAATAATTTATAATCGACTATTTTACAATTGACGTCTTCACGTGTGCTGTCCAGTTTTAATGTTTGGCAATATCCTTCAGAGGACAAGTGCGCCCATGTTTCCCCGAACAATTCCCTTAAAATTTGGACATCTTTCATCTCTTCTAGTTTTTTATTACGTTGCTCAATATTATCCCCATAAACTGTGAAATACTCTTGGATACACATTGCAACCTCATTATTCGGTCTCGTTATTATGATTAAAATTTCATCGTCTGAAATGTTCCCATCATTAGTTAGCAGTACACACGTTTCGTTATCAATTTCGTTACAAACTTCTGAACTTGACAACAATTCATCTATATTTTCTAGAACCATACAAGTTGGCGATAGGTAACATACCAATTCATATATATTCATTAAAGTCATAAAGAGAAAGAGTTTTGACAAGCTAGAACTGATTGAATATCCGTCAACAGACAGGAATTTCATCACTGATTCGCCGACTTGGATGGTTTTGATTCCCAAATTCTTTAATAAAGAGATGTCCATATTTCCAGAATATAGCACGCACAAACCGTATTTAGTCCCTACTTGATTTAACGATTGGTGCAGAACAACAATTGACTTGATAGATTCCGGATCGTCATTATCCAATATAGTAATCCAACTTTTATCGCAGTTATTGTCAGGGATTTGTTCGTTAGTCGAGAATCCAGAGAACGAACTTCTTGGATTCAACAATTGCCTTACCCATTGTACTTCTTGTAAGGAACTCCGTCTTAACGGCATTTGAGAATTATTATCTAATATAACTGGGGGATTCAATGGAGCCTCCAATCTAGAAGGTTCAGGGGATCCACTCAAATCCAAATCATCTAAAATATCAGTAATAGCATTTGAAGATTCATCGGTAAGGTTATAATGACGTTTAAACAATTGGTAATCTGAAGATTTCTGGTTAGCGTTATTTAAAAAGGCATAGTTATAACCTTCTTCGATTTCACCAGTCTTTGCTTCTTCAATTGGAACAAAAGTCTTTTCCTGTAGTGCTTTAACTTCTTCTTCCTCTTTAGTGTACAATTCTTTTGGTAATTTCTCCTGTGCCACTACTTGTTCATGTTCATTCTCTTCTTCAATAGTTTCAATCGTTTCAATTGGCGAACCTACGTCCTGTGGTTGCGAAGGGGTATCCTGTGGTTCAGACCAGGACTTTCTAACCAATTCTGCCAAATCATTATTAAAATCGTCTTGACTTGGAATACCACTGTTAGTATTCATTGTGAATATTATTGCCAAAAAACCTTTACAAACAAATTTATCTGATTAAATGCCGCTCCAAACCTCTAATGCAACTGAATGAGAATTGAAGTACTATTAATCAAACGCCAGTATTTTCAATATATTTTCCAGAATATCAAAAGAATTTATGTGTCTGTCTGCAAAACTGCGTACCTGAAAATATATTACCAAAATTAATTAAAAAAAATGGCTTCTAATTGTAAATTAACAGTATTCCTTTATCAAAAAAAATTATTTCGAAATTGATATGCAACAGCTTAATCCCTACAGATAACAGAAATTTGACCTTAAGGTGCCAACTCTTTTAATTCAGTTTTATTTTTTCTTAATGGACTATATTATAATTATAATTACAATTCCAAAAGAGCACCTCCACACAATATAATTATACTGTTATCAATTGAGTTAATAGTTTATAATGTTTTAACAACACAGTAAATAACACTTCAGATCAAGTATTTCCACCCCAAGTATCGATCTATTCACTTTTGAATAACTCTATTTCTCCTCATCTCTTCTTTATTAATTCTAAATAGTATCATCATGATTATTATTTTTTTTTTCTTTCTTTACGTTTTTGATATCACTCTAAGTAACTGGGACCCCTTAAGCCGTGTTGTGTTGAAAAGGAACCGATCGAACTGCGGGAAAAAATTAAAAGGCAAGACAAATCGATGCACGTGAACGTCACATGTACATATTACCCTACCATTTTGATTTTTTGTAATGATCTCATACGCGTTCGAATCCTGACGGTAGCAGAATTAAGAAAAGATATATATGGGAATTTTGCACGTGATTTGTAAAGTGAGTGTGTGTGTCTGATATTTTGAATAATCTGATTAATATATTGTAATAAAGGTATGCAGTTAATGCATTATGAAGGTATTTCTTCTTGGCAATGAACTTTCCGCTATGTCTGCTTTTTAATTACAATTCTACTTCATCTTCTTTTATATTTCTATATATCTTCGAGAGAACATTAAACAAAGGATCGCGATTAAGCGAAGTATTAATTGAATATTTCACCTATACAAATTATAACCCACGGTAGTTCTGATTCTTTGTCGTTTAATGAAGATAAGCATATATCTCTATATATGTCTACAGATACCTATTCGCTCTGGGAAAGTAGGTTTTCATTGTTTAGATTCGAGATACCACCAAGGAGAATTAGTTCTATTAGCTTTATAGATAGGGTTGATTGCGAAATTCTACAACCTCTCTGTTACGATGAAACGCTTCTTTTCTGTTGGTTCAAAGCTATTCAAATCAGAGAGTGAAGAATTAAGAAAAACTATAAAATTTCTAACTAGTAAGGACAATGGTAGATTGAGTTCATTGTTGGGACTAGACTCAAGTACAAGTACAAGTCCTTCCCGTTCCAATGATCCAGGATTACAACAAGATAAAGAGCATGTAGAGAGAATTTTAAAATTGTTAAATACCTCTTTACCAGAGGTAGAGACTAAGAAGAGGAAAGTGGAGGCTCACTATAACGTATTGTTTTCTCAATTAAAGAAATTAGTAGAGGAATCTGTTTCTGTAAATGATATTACAAAATACCCCAATAAGAATGATCCTTCTCACACATATGAGACAGAAAATAAAAATCCATCTACCTCTCTGCAATTATTTGATCAATTGATGATGCTTAAATATACGAATAAACTAATAAATTCAAATCAAATTTCATCAATTATACTGAATAAAGAGTTTAAGGAGTTTGAAAAACTTCAATCTGTCATCCCTTTGTTCAATGAAGAACAAAAATTGAATATTTCTTTGCTATTATACTATAGAAGTCATAACCCACATTTATTAAAAGAATTTAAGGAAAAATGGATACAGGGCTATCCGACGTTGCATGTTAGTATTAAAAGATTATTTTGGAGATGCATGTCCTTCAGTTGTAATGATGAAAATTTGACTTTTGAAATTAGGGATATATTGAAAAAAGTTGGCAGTCAGGATCCTAGTAATGTGATACTGATATATCAATCTCTTTACAAGAGAGCTCTCTATTTAGATTATGCCGTTTTTGAAGTGCCGAATAATCTACTGACACATAATCAAGATCTGTTCGTTAAAATTATAACGTTACTGTCAGAGTATAACGAAAAAATAGAATCTGGGACTACTAAGTGGTTGATTAAAATTGTCAAATCTAGTGTAGATAATAAATTGTTGATGGAGAAGCCTAGTGCAAACAACCTAGATATAAAAAAAGATCCAAACATTTCAATATATCAATATAGGTTTATTAGAGCACTAGATATAGAGATGCACGAGATCTTTAGTAGTTGTAAAGACAAACCAGAATTTCAAAATTTAAAATCCGAACTCAAAGAGATATTAAGTTTTGTTAGAGAGGAAGAGATGGACATCAAATCCCAATTAGCATTAAAATTCATTTAGAATTAGATATAATCCTTTAGTTAATATTCATAAACAGTAATAGACATAGAACATGAGAATATAATTATCGATCAATTGTGTTTTCGATATGCTATGGTTTTAAAAGTTCCGTATCTTATACATATGTATATGTATGTATATAAATTTCATTCTAAATAATTATATGACTGGATGGTTGAGTTATTGTACACTATGTTAAAGTCGAGCTTTAACCGAATTGATTAATTGTTTAGTCTAATGTTTGGTAATTGTTATTTGATTTTGATATTCCTCTTATTATTATTTTTTGGACTTATCCTTCTTCTTGGACTTGTCTTTTTTCTTCTTCTTTGAAGGTGTATCTTCAGAGTCTGTATGCTTTCTCTTCTTCTCGGATTTATGTTCCTTTGATTTCTCTTCACTTCTGACTGTTGGCTTAGTGTCAGAAGGCAAGTCATAATCTTCTGCAGAGTAACCAGTTGGGAAATATCTCATTTGTAAACCTTCCAATTTGACTATATCCTTACGAGGTACTTTAACTTTTTCCATATCTATTTTTGGGATATTGGCCATTTCAGAAACAGCCACGACTCTATCAAAAGTTAACATTTTCCCATTTTTGCTTGTTGAAATAGTTAGAGATTCTTTTGAATCTTTACCACCTGGAACTAGTAAACTCAAACTATTCACTGAATTTTTTGTAGATTCTTTGACGGCTCGCAATACTCTAGAAGAACCTTCATCATCCTTAACCGATACCAGACCTTCATCTAATGGTAAAGTATCTAACTTAGAAATATCGACATTCTTTGGTAATTTTATCAACCATACTTGTTGTTTGTCTGATTCTTTGATACCACAGAATTTTTTTAAATGTTTGCATTGTTTATAACCATCAGGAACCCTGAATTGATCATTCAATTCATCATCACTTTCAACTTCTGAATCAGAAACGTATTCCTTGGATAAAATATCACTTTTTGCCATAATTAGTCAAGTTGACGATCTAGTTTCTTGTAACCTGTTTCCCACAAGGTTTTAATATATATACACTTTGAACAATAAACAAGCAAAAACACACAGATAATTAATTCACTTTATTAAAAAACTTTATTATTTCACCTCAATCCATTGGATGCGATTAGATCCTAAACTGTGTAATCCAATCTCATCTCATCTCATCTCATCTCATCCCAATTCGAACAAAAAATTCCAAATGCTAGCATTTCCATCATTATTGTTAATGCTATCATGGTATTAAGTTAATGCGATGAGCTTTTGCTTGTGATGGTGATGATGAAAAAATTGATGATCTAAAATTTTTCAAAATTTTCATGATCATAGTATACGTAACTAATAATTTATTTGTTTTTTTGTTTTTTGCCCTAACAACTAAAACATGTAAATGCGAAGAAAAAGAAAAGAGGGTATATGTTTTTGTGTTATAGAAGTTGTTCCGCTATTATGTAGCGGGAAAGACACAAAAAGCTAACTAAGTTCGAAAAAAAATACAAAAGTGGTTTGGTTTGGTTTTGTTCGGATCCAGAAAGAAAGAAGAGTACCGAATACCAATGGTAAAAAACATCAATTTGAAAAGTAGGAGAGAATAGAGCCGTAGAGATACAATGAAAATATATACAATTTGAAAAATGCCCTACTTAATTTTCGATCACAAAAATGAGATGAGCCAGAGACGCAGAGATACAGAGAGAGAGAGAGAGAGAGAGCAAAGGAAGAAAAAGAAAAAATAACAAAGAAAATTTTATTTGTGTACACAAAGACAAGTTTAATCTCTAATGAATTTTTTTTTTGTTTTTGTGTTTTTCTTTCTCTTACTTTTCTCATCATCTCGAACTTCAATTGAAATTTCGAAACGTATAAAAGGGCGACACAAAACTATCAATGTTTAAATACTACATCTCATTCCTATTCAATTTATATTCATTTGCTATATTATAACCTACTAAACTAACAAGAACAATAGTTATGGGATACCAAGACTATTTGAATACTTTTTCAGCTAGCCTTGGTGGTCTTGTTTGATTGTTTGTTTATCGACACTGGTGAACATTACGTTCAAGGTTGAACGTACCCAGGGAAATGAGCAACAAGTGTTTCTATCATTAGGATAGAGCAAGATCAAAATTTAAACGAATAATCTTTTTATTTTTTTTTTTTAAATTAACAAAATTATGTTAATTTGGCTTTGATGATAACGGTGATCTTCTTTCCCAGTCCGATTCGACCATGACGACATGGGGTTCTACCACGTTCTTGGTTTTGGCCGGTTTTATACTGTTTTCTTTATTGATTATAGTTGAAATTGGTTTTAACCTACATGGAACTTTTCTTGCCAAGTACCAAGAGTACTAACAATTATCTGAGCCTTTTTAATTAAATTATTTTTAATTTCTATTCGTTTACAATTTTGTGATCTTTTGTTTGCAAATTTCTATGGGATGGAGAGAATACTATTCTCTATCTGTGTTCATCAGTTTATGATTTCTTAAACAATATTCGTTGTGTAAATTCACGATGATGAAAATCGGTTCCTTACATTCGCAGTTTCCACGGTAGGAGTACGCTTACGAACCCATCGTTTGTACTAATCGGTGACCGCCTCTTTATGAGACCTTCCTAGGATGTCTGAGTGTTATTTTCACAAACGAATATTTTTGTAATTGCTTATCATTTATTTGTATCTTGTTCTATTATAATTATTTGCTTACTTAATTTATCTACGCACTACTCCTAAGATACACCAAAAGGTTTGGGTTCCCAGTTAGGATAACGTTCCCAAAGTACTATTGGAACTTCAACCTCGGTATCCTTTTCATCAGTTGATAATTCAGGTTTATTAATCTTATGCGTTCTCTGTTTTAAATCTGCTAAATCCCCCAATATATCTGCCATTGAATTGTTATTTTCAACTGCCTTTGTCTGAGACTTCGCAACTTTATTTTCTTCCACTTGATGAACCACATGTTTTTCTTGTAATTTCAAATCTAGTAACTTCATGTCATTCTTGTTGTATAACTGTTCTAGATTTTTGACCTGTGACGCTAAGTTATTTTCAATATCTTGTTCCAAATTTTCGCTTCTCTTGCGCTTTCTTTTTTTTCTCATGCCACTCTCTTCGTTATACTTCTGTATCGATTTTAAAAGCCTCTGACTTACTACTAAAGTTACATAGGATTGATTCTCTTCCAAGAGCTTTTCCCATGAGTCCCAATCATTAAGGATAGATCGAATATTGAAAAGTCTGATAGATTTATCCAAAAGTTTCAATTCCATGGTTTCCCAATTAGAATATTTCCCCTTGATTATCTTATTAGTTTCGTGTCGTTCACCTTTGCTGGCTTCAATAACCCACTTCATTAATTCAATGTCAAACCCATTTAACTTGGACAAATATAATTTCATCATTAATGTGTTACAATTTTCTATGAATGTTTCAACAAATTTTTGTTTGTTTTCTGTATTTCTCCATATTTTTTTCAATTTATTTAAAAATTTCGTAACTATCTCTTGTGGTGACAATTCAGAATGATTTTTGGATTTATTTGTATTTTTAATAGATTTATTCATTTCGGAAACATTGAAATTTGAACTTGTGATGACATTAGAACTTTCCGATTCCCATATCCAACTATACTCTACAATAATATGTTTAATTCTTTGAAACTCATTTAATATAAATTCAACATCATCTAAATTTATGCCCGTCTCCTTCTCTGTAATTTCTTCCTCTTCACCTTCACTAGAATCTTCTAACTCTTCATCATTCCAGTAGTGGTTCCACAGCCAACCCAATGCTTCCTTAGAGGCCAAACGTAACATATCTAGACTCAGTAGTTCTCTTTCATGTGTACCCCAGTGCCTCAAATCAACAAACCACGAAGGTAATCCAATTTTTTTAGCCAGTGTATGTAATGGAATGGCATACATTGATTGCTGGGTTGGATCTAACAACCCATTGACAAATCTTACTAGCGTCATAGTATATCCCAATCTTACAGATACATTATTATTATGCGAACCAGTTTCCCTTTCATCTAGTAAAATTGCACTTGTTATTTGAGCAGTTGAATCAATTACATGTGGCAACAAATTAGAACCTTTGCTTTGATAGGCTCTCACTTTCTCCACTGCTCTATTTCTATTATCTTCGGTTCCTTCTTTAGAGTAAAACCATTTCTTCAGAATATCTAATTCATCCTTACTTCTCCAAGGAACTATTCGTGGATGAATCATCTTATAACTTCAAGTATTTACCAATAACAAAATAATTTATCGACACTTTATGATAGAGTTTTAAATGTGTCCTCCAATTAACCCTTCACTATACTTTTATTGTGGACAAATCAAGTATTATTTCATCTCATCTCACCTCATCTCATCTCATCTCATCTCATCTCTTTTCATCTCATCTTATATATATGGTAACAAATTTTTTCAAAAACAGTAGTAGTAAATAAATTTTACATGCGATGAGCTATAAGTCGAGACTCAGGAGAAAGACCTGTAAAATAATATATTAATGAGTTATCACAATTCTATTAACAAGATTTTATGATGTTAGTATATTTTAGAGGATATGTATAAATTAATAATGCTGTTTACATTAAATGCATTATTTTAATTGGATTATTCTGCGTTTATAGTATTAAAAAAAATAAATTCCTTTGATAATATTGTAATTTAAACAGGAAAGAAAAGAGATCATGTATGCAATTATGTTAATCATAGGAATGACAAATATGTTCTTGTTGTTGTTGCACTATTATATTTATATCTTCAATACATAAAAGGATTAGTCGAATATTAATCGTTTACTTGTTAATCACGTGATTGAAGAATGACGAATTTTTCGATGGGATGAGATTTTAAATACGAATCGAAGAAAGGTCCATCGAGAAAAATACCCGATTAACAATGGTCAACTAGTAGAAATTAATAGTTGATTCTATGCATTTATGATTTAAATTTGAGGATTCTACTAGAGTATCTATATTACCTTCAGGTACATATGTTCTTGATAGAAGTTCAAGACTATAATGCTTTCATTGGCATAAGTTTGTATTGAAGCTCACATTATTATAAATTAAAATGGATATGAATGAAAATAAAGTACGCAAGAAACGTCATAGAATTACTGTAGTTTGTACAAATTGTAAAAAGAGAAAGAGTAAATGTGACAGGGGAAAACCATGTAGCAATTGTACTCGTATAGGTATTGAGAACAGTTGTTTATATATTAAAGATACTCCATCTCTACCAATTGATTCAATTGGATCTGTGGCTGACTTAACAGCGTCTGAATTACAGATACCTAATTTTATTCCTATACATCCAAGCTATAATAAAGAATATGTTAATTACATCCCTAATGGCAGATTCTTTGAAATCAAAAGATCAGCGTATACCATGTTTCCTATTTTCACTGACGCATGTATTGAGCATCGAGATGCCGTAATTAAGGCATTCACCACTTTCAGAACTATTGTTGTGAAAAAGACAATAGACCATTATAGGAAAACAGGCATTGATATTGAAAGAATTGCATTGGCAGGATCACAAGGATTACCGAAATCTTTTTTACCATTGACAGTATTTGATGAAGAAAGTAGTAAAAATTTAGTTTTAGAACAGCAAGAACCACAACAGAGTTACCAGATACATTCCTTATTAGCAGAGAAATTTAGTCACTACAGGAAAAATGCTAATTTAAAACTTGGGGATGATTCCACAACAGTTTATCACAATTTAATTATAAAAAGTTTGCCTGATCTTGGGCTTTTAATGGATACGATAATACCATACTATGAACAGTTTATCGAACCATTGGTACCGATAATCGAATTTAAGGATTTTAATGTTGAGATACAGAAGCTATATGCAAAAATTGAATTATCAAATTCCCTTGATCCTAAAATCGGTGAAAACACATTAGCATGCATTATTCTTCTAATATGCCGATTATGCCACTTATCTTCCAAATTTGCTGTAGAGAAATCTATTAATAGTAGTAATTACGAATCAATATTAAATATGGATACCAACATATTTGTGAGTTTAGTCCAACGTACAGCCACTGGAGAAAAACCACTTCGAAAGGGAACTCTATATGAATTGCAATTGTTAATAATGCTTCGATTATGCTATTGGGTTGGACCTGATGATGGCGATGGACAACAAGTAGAGCAAAGTGAAATTCTGCATGGTGCTATTGTTTCCATGTGTAAACATATGGGTGTGTGGTGGGATTTGGTTAAGTACTCCGAAGATTCCGATTTATTCATTACGGTTGACTACAAAGCAGTACCTAAATTAGGGAGTCAAAGTGAATATATTAAATTGTTTAGAAAAATATGGTGCTATGTATTATGTTGGGACCGTAAAATGATGTTATTGACTGGGCAAGAGTGTGAGATTGGAAGATCTTATAAAATGTCGCCAGCTCCTCGATTTGGCAACGGCTGGTGCGATGATATATTACAATATGATTATCTACTATATGGGATCAATAATGAACTACATGACGACGCTCGAAAAGTAGATATAAGCATGTTAGAGGAATTGGTTGAGATGTCAGAAATGAGGATGGGGGTCTTGAAGGAAGACGATTTTTCGTCGAATATTTATAGAGAGCAAAAATTAAGTTTAATGTTGATGAAATTAAACATTATTCATGGACAATTATCATGGTATGAACGTACTGGAGACAAGCAGTCGCAAGAGACAGCGTATGCGAAATTGTTTACATTGACAGTAGAATTGGGCTCCAAATGTGTGGAATACTTCAGCACACCTGGTATACCTGAGCAAAGATTTTATATGAATAAAATATATGAAGTTATCTTGAACAGATTAAACAATGTTATTGTACCTGGACTCATATTAAGGATACGTTACGAGGAAGAGACAGGTTTAGATGGTATGGTCAAATATCTATACGGTATGAGCAGCATGTATTTCAATGAGATTGGTAAAGAATATTATCGAACGTTCAAGAAAATGTTTCATGGCAAGATCAATTATAAAATATTAGAGAATGGACACCGATGCATGGACATGATCATAAAGTTTTTGCAAAGAGAGATGCAAAACAACAATGACACAGCAGTTAGCAAAGGAGACAGTATGAAATTGAGTGATCGATTGCCATTGGTTGCATGGGATAGCAATAGCACTAATGATATGTTTGAGCCCATCCACACTGTACCTCGAGGGCCCGAAATAGCCGCCCTGATATTAGAAATGGTGAACGTGTCGGACAGATACCATTATAACAACAATGTGTTTCAGACAGTTTACAAAGAGGCTCGGCTCGTAATTGATGAGACGACGACGACGTCGCAACAAGATTCGTTGGCGTCAGCAGGGACGAATAGGACTAATAATATAGCCACTAATAGTGGTAGTGGTGATGATGGTGGTAATGGTAGTGACGACTCGTATTTGATGAGACTCATACAGGAACTGTTTGATCCATTAGATTTTGCATCTGCATTTTAAGAACCCAAAAGAAACAAAGTTTCGGCTGTTGTTCGTTGTTTGTTGTTTTCATTTTTAATAAAATTCACATGGACTGGTTAGTAGCTGGACCCACGTGGGCAGGGAGGTTTTGTTGAAACAGAGCATGTGAAATATAGATTTTGTTGTGTTCTGGGGGGAGTACACCAAGAGTGCTCTAAGAACATGGGGAAGGAGGCGACAGAGAAACAGGCGAGACAGGCATGGGATACAAAGAAAAGAGAAGCGAGGTGCAGAGAGATGTATGGACGGGTGGCAGCAATAACCGGAAGAAAAAGAGAGAGAGAGAGAGAGAGAGAGAGAGAGAAACCACCGAGTTGGCGGCTATGGGTTCTGTAAGAGATTGCAAGGAATCATTTTCAATATTTTATTTTAATCTATCTTTTTTAGTTTTAAGTTGTGTTTTTTGGATTATTTTCCCTATCAGAAAGTATGTGGAATGTTTTAACTCCGGGACGGCGCTGTACTAAACACCCTTCCGCCTCCGCCTCGCTCTCCCTCTGCCCCCTGGTGCGAGACAGACATGGTGATGTAAAATGAGAAAGTCTGGGGGGTGAGTGAGTGAGTGAGTGAGTGAGTGAGTGAGTAATGTCTGCGAGTCTGTGTCTGTGTTTTGGGAAGGAAAGGCACTTTCAGGAGTCCGTTAGTACGATGAGACAGATATGATCCCAAGCCATAGATCTATTAATAAATAGTAAAATATCCCATCGATATCTCAGAGTTGCAGTGGTTATTGTGTTGAAGTTGAATGCATGTGAAAGAGCGAGCATGTGAAAATAAAACCACGACACAGAAACAGACACGGAGTGATTAGACGCATGGACGCATGTGATTCATTGCTTATTTTAGGGGTTGGAACCAAACGTGTAGGATCCTGAGCAGATATGTGACAGTCACCTGGAGAAGTACGAAAGTATGAGGTAAAGGAACCCAACAGAGACAAGACAAGACAAGACGAGACATATAATGCCACTCGCCACGAATTACTGATAGTGCTAAGCTGATATCCCATTCGATGTCGAGTATTCAATGAATATCAAAGATCAAAAGCAAAAGCAAAAGCAAAGATTAATCAAATATATCCAATAATCACTCACATGCAGAACTGGGTTGACTCTCTGGGAGCCTGTCTTTCTTTCTTTCCGTCCCCGTAAAGTTCAATATCACAACAGTCCACAGCAAGATACAACAACAACGCATTACGTTGCAGACATAGTTGTGATGGTCTTTGATTAAGTTCCAATGACAGTGCCAGTGCTAATCGGTATCTGGTACTAAAAGGCATACCTGGGACAGGAACTATCTACATACAGAGGCCAGTTCCAGTTTCAGTGTTAGTTTCAGAATCAGAATTAGAATCAGAATCCAACCAGGATAATAGGTATAGGTACGGGAAAAAGGTGAAAACAGAGTGGATTTGACTGGATTTGACTGGACTGGACATGGATAGAGTTGAGAAAGAAACACCTTTGACATAACGTAATTGTTACCATAATTGTAATTGTGATTCTGTGTGTGGTTGTAATCGTGATCATAACAGTTCTGGTTCGTTCAGTTTTTTGTTGGTGTTGGTGTTGGTGTTGTCCAACAGAATCTCATCTGGTTATGTGTTTTTTGTGGTTGGGTTTTTGTGGTTGTATGTATTCTTGTGATGGATGATGGTTTTTGTGTTAACTCTTAGTTTTGTGTTTTTGTTTTTGTTTTCTGTTTTTGTGATTTCTTTAGTATAAATACTCTATCTGAATCGACATTACTGTTCCTCATCCCGTTCCATTGTCGGTTTTTCTTTTTCACTCCACTCTAGATCTTTCTTGTATCTGTTTTCTCCCCCCATACTCAACACCAACATCAACAAACTTCAAGTTCAAGTTCAGCTCATATACCCCTATCTATATATCCTGTCCTAGTTCCATATTCATCACCAAACCTCAACCCCCCCGGATATCCTCTTTTCATTACAAAATTTTTATCCTTGCTTCAACTGTATTTTAGACGTCTTTTTTAATTCATTATTTTACAAAGTTTTGTCTAGTGTTGTCGCATTTCTAATACCATTAATCTATTATCGTATCTCTCACCCCCGCTTATTGTGTTTTGTTCTTATAGATTATAAAAATATAATAATAAAATTAATAATAAATTCAATAAAATAATAAAACTATTATAATGACACAAGAAGAATTTTTGTTTACCCCAAAAGTTATTGTCAACAACGACAAATCAAGAGTCGAAGGTGAAAATTTGATCTCAAAATATACCTACATAAGCAACCAAGTCCAAAAAATCTTCAGACTCAAACCAATACGTCGTCAACACCATTAATGAAGACTACGAGTTTAATTTGAGCTTAAATGTTCCAAAAATTGGTGTCATGTTAGTAGGTTTAGGAGGTAATAACGGTACCACTTTCTTAGCCTCAGTCTTGGCAAATAAAAACAATTTGGAATTCTATTCAAAAAATTTTAAGGGCTTGAAAAAGGCAAACTATTACGGTTCAGTCACCCAATCTTCAACCATCAAATTGGGTATTAACCCAGAAACTAACGAAGACGTTTATATCCCTTTCAATGAAATCTTGCCATTTGTTAACCCAAATGATTTCGTCGTCTCAGGTTGGGATATCAATAATTCAAACTGTTCAGAAGCAATGCAAAGAGCTTGTGTCCTAGAATACGATTTACAATCAAAGTTGAAGGACTACATGAAAGACGTCACTCCTTTGAAATCCATCTACTACCCAGATTTCATCGCCATTAACCAAAACGAAAGAGCAAATAACGTCATTAACAGAGGTACAAACGATTTATCTTTGGAAAACTTATCCAAGGGTAAATGGTCTCATGTAGAACACATCAGAAATGATATTAGAAATTTTAAAAATGAAAACAATTTGGATAAAGTCATTGTTTTATGGACTGCAAACACAGAAAGATATTCTGTTATCGAAAATGGTATTAATGACACCGCCGACAATTTGATTAACTCAATCAAAAATGATCATGCTGAAGTCTCCCCTTCAACCATCTTCGCCGTTGCTTCAATCTTAGAAGGTGTGCCATACATTAACGGTTCCCCACAGAATACTTTTGTTCCAGGTGTGATCGAATTAGCTGAAAGAGAACATTCTTTCATCGCTGGTGATGATTTCAAATCTGGTCAAACTAAAATGAAATCTGTGTTGGCCCAATTCTTGGTCGATGCAGGTATCAAGCCATTATCCATTGCCTCTTACAACCATTTGGGTAACAATGACGGTTATAACTTAAGTTCTCCTATGCAATTTAAATCAAAGGAAATTTCAAAGAGAGGTGTCTGTGATGATATGATAGAATCAAACCAAATTTTGTTTAACGATAAAGTTGGTAAAACTATCGATCATTGTATTGTCATCAAGTACATGAATGCAGTAGGAGATTCAAAAGTTGCAATGGACGAATATTACAGTGAATTGATGTTGGGTGGTCATAACAGAATCTCTATTCACAATGTTTGTGAAGACTCATTGTTAGCCACTCCATTAATCATTGATTTATTGGTAATGACAGAATTCTGTACAAGAGTTACCTATAAAAAATTAGATGGTGCAGATGCTACTAAAAAGGAATTTGAACCATTTTATCCAGTATTGACTCTGTTAAGTTACTGGTTAAAGGCTCCTTTGACAAGACCAGGTTTCAAGGCTATTAATGGTTTGATGAAACAACGTGCAGCTTTAGAAAATTTCATGAGATTGTTGATAGGTTTACCACCTTTAGATGAATTGAGATTCGAAGAAAGATTGTTATAAACATCACGGATAAAAACTTTTATCTATCTCTAATGGAAGTCATCTAGGTATGGGTAAGTGTACAAGCGGCATCACGATTTCTTTGCTCGATTTCTACACTATACAATCCATTATTTGTTAATAAATGTTCATCATTCTCAGTACTAAATGGAACTCATATATATATACATATATATATATATGTAATAACAGTTGAATGTATTTTGTACATACGTATAGTTAGTTTGTTTATTAATTACCCCCAAAAAAAATATCTTTATAAATATAATCACTCAAGATCAAACAAGTAGTTCAGTAAAATAATATCAGCATCTTAAAGTTAATTGAATTCATCGTGCTTAATTCAAGATTCTTTACTTTTCCATTCTTAAAGTCTCGCTTATAGAATTTCCTCTAAAACATCAATTTTTGTTATATATTGATCCCTTTAACGATAAATTTAATAATTTGAAATTTTTCAGATGAGATCAAGTTAAAGCAATAAATTGAATTGTATATTGTAATTGTATTGTTGACATACATATTTTCTTTCATTATATATATTCTATTCCACAGATTATCACTAGATATTTCTAAACAATTTGGAAGTAAGAGTTATACCGTTGTCCAGCATTTGATATTAATCGACATGGAAGTATCAATGGATGAAACAATTACGCTAATAAGACAGGAATCAATTCTGCTTCAAAGGTTACTGGAACGTGATAATCTTA
Source organism: Vanderwaltozyma polyspora DSM 70294 (assembly GCF_000150035.1). Lineage (NCBI taxonomy): Eukaryota > Fungi > Ascomycota > Saccharomycetes > Saccharomycetales > Saccharomycetaceae > Vanderwaltozyma > Vanderwaltozyma polyspora. The sequence continues at coordinate 51,037 of NW_001834684.1, forward strand.
TTCAGGCTATAAACCATGCAGTTAAGGCTATTTCGTTCTTGAGGAGTGATGATTATAAATTGAATGAATATTACGAAATCTATTTACTCATACAAGATCGTTGTTTTAAGCCTTTGTCTGACTACCTTATCAAAGGTCATACTTCGAATAAATTCCATCTTAACGATGTGTATGATACTGTCCAATACGTTGGTAATGTTTTGCCCAGATTATATTTGTTAGTTGTTGTTGGTACATGCTACGCAAGCATTGATGATGCTCCTACCTCTGAAATATTGAAAGATTTAGTGGAAATGTGTAGAGGTGTTCAAAGCTCAATTAGAGGTATGTTCTTAAGACAATATTTGAGTGACAACATCCTTCCTTTCTTTATAGATAGTAAATACAGTGGTAGAGTCGATCAATTGACAAAATGTCAACTAACTTTAGAAAACTTTAAAGAAATGAATAAACTATGGATAAGGTTACAATATCAAGGTTTCTTAAAGGAAAGAATTCAACATGTTGAAGATAGAATAGATATTAAAATAATGGTGGGATCGCAATTGATAAATATACACAGAATTATTGGTGATTCAAATTTACAATTTTATAAAGAAAAAGTGGTACCAGTGGTATTACAACAAATTATACAATGTAATGACGTTCTCTCACAAAATTATTTATTTGATGTATTTTTCCAAGTTTTTCCAGTTGGTTATCACTTGGCCACTTTGAAGTCTGTTTTAGAGGCCACATTGCATTTGCATCATGAAGTATCCATTCATGAAATCATTAATCTATTAATCAACAAAGTATCCTCTGACAATGTGGACAAAATTGATTCATTAGAATTTGTTGAAGTATTTTCGGATTATTTGTATAACTTAAACCAAAAGGATCCCCAATTATCATTGCTGCAATTTATCCCATTATTGGAAAGTGTTATCAATTTATCGGTTAATGAAGAAAAGGTTATTGCATTGGATCAGTTCTTTGAATTACTATCTACTAAATTGAAAAATAAGCACACTGAATATATAAATGAAGAGAATGAAACTTTGGCAAAGTTTTTAATTCTAAATAGGATTCCAAATGTACAAAATTATAAAAAGTTTATTGTAAAGGTGATACTAGAAAGTAAATGGTATAGAACATTATTTACCGATCAAATATCGGGAATACAAGCATTTTCTGTAAATGTTATTTTACAAGAACTTTTGTCGTGTTCAAAATCAGAAATTCCAATAAAGAACAAGGAAGAACTTCAAGTTATCTTATCATTCTTTTCTCCTACTATTGAAAACTATGATTCAAGGCATCCAATTCTGCAAGAGAATCTAGTGAAATTAGTTCATTGGATATTAAATTCAATGAAATTGAAGACTGTAAACGATAATATCGAATTAATTTCAATTCTTAAAAATTGGTATTCGAATATAAATGTCGACTTCATCCATATATCTCATTTGGCAATCATAACAAAGTACTGGGAGTTAGTCAAAAAATGTAAAATGATACAGAATAAATACTGTAAAAATGAATCTGTAAAGAAACAATATGGTGATTCCACTAGACAAGTTTTCAAACTTATATCTAGGGCTATTCAAGACTTGGTTTACCTGAACAATGAACAAATTATGACAACAAGTCATAACTTGTGTTTGGAAACTGCAACTTTAGCTGATTCTTTGTCACTAGGAGATATAAGTTATGATTTTTTTGTTCAAGCTATTGAAATGCATGAGGAAAACAAGATTAGTTCATCCCAGAAGTATACCGCGATTGTTGTCTTAATACAAACGCTACAACGAACAAATTCATTATTTGTTGAAAATAAGTATAATGATTTGATCTTCAGATGTACTACAATGGCGTCAAGACTGTTGAAGAAGAAGGAACAAGCCAGAGCAGTATACTTGTGTTCACATTTGTGGTGGACAACAAAGACAGTTGGGATGAAAATTGTACAAGGTGAAATTGTGGACGGTAATACATCGAGTAACGATATGGCAAAGTCGATGAGAGACCGTAAAAGAGTGTTGGAATGTCTGCAAAGATCACTAAGAGTTGCGGATTCGATCCTAGACAACATCACTAGTTATCAGCTGATGATCGAGATCCTAGAAATCTGTCTGTTCTTTATCAACGGAACAGATGGTTGGGACTCCCCCGTGCCTGCAACGTACATAGACGGTTTGATAAAATTGATCAACAATAACTTGAAATCATTGAAACTAGAAGAAAGCACCAACTTGAAATTCACTGGTGAATCAGATGAAGAACCACTAGAAAAGGAAGAATTTGTAGCCACTCAAGATGGTAGATACACGTCATTTGACGCTTCAATTCCAATCGACCCTAACAAAATGACAAGGGTACCTATCAACCACTTTACAAGGATAAACGACTACATTAAAAGATTACAATCAGTTGACGCTCGTTTCAAGTCGATCAAATTATGAGATCTCAAGACTCAATTCATAAAACCACGTCAACCCTACCTCAAGGACTGTCCTCAAATATATATATATATATATATATCCACCTGGTAAAGGTATTCAAAGGCAGATACTACTTCTAGTCTATTTCAGTGACAAGTAAGGTATACCATGGATGGTGTCTGTCGTCAAACTATCCTCTGACCTCTGATCTCTGACCTCTGGTTCCTCATTTTCCATCATCCATCACCCACGTGACCTATCTGTATCCCAAAACGCCACGTGACTGATTTGGGTCTTTTTCCTCTTTCGCCAGTTCCCCCATTTTTAGCCATCGTTTCATTTCCCAAATTGAAGGGGTTTAAAGAAAAGCAGATATGGCCGAGGTCAGATTGGATATAAAGAAACTGAACAATAAACTAAGTATATTTAACTAATTTGAATAGTTTTAAGTAAGATAAGGACTAGAAAACTGGGTTATAATAAGGTCAGGAAGGATTCTTTTACATTGTTGTACTTTTGTTGTGCTATTCAGGTGGTTTTTTAAAGTGTTTGTTTGGGCTGTCATTCTTTCTAGTGCTTTAACGATTTAGAGATAGATTATTTGTCGAATTAGTTTAAGCAGTGTCTAATAAAATATTTTAGCAAGACGTTCTTTTAATCTTTTTTTGAAAGTGTTTGTAGGTTTCTAATTGGTGACTGGTATCTATTGGATCTTTTTGTTTTTGATTCTCAAATTTCATTTGGAGAGTAGATTTCTTTAAACAAAAGAATTTTAAATTTTGGTATCTGTTAGATTCGTGTCAATTTTTTGTCGTATTTTGATAGTATTTGGATAAAAAAGTATTAAGATATCAAACTTATATTCAAACACGCTTTTTTATTTGGTTTTGTTTGTTTATTCAATTGTTTAGTTTTATTTTTCCAGTTTTTTTACATTAGCTATATTTTTTTTTGTTCTATCAGTCATGCCAAAATCTGTTTACAAAATCTCAGATGCTGAGAACTTAAAAGTATGTGTTGTAATGGTTGGTCTGCCAGCTAGAGGGAAGTCTTTTATTTCTCAGAAAATTGTCAGATTTCTATCTTGGATATCTATTAATGCTCGATCGTTTAATGTTGGCCAATACAGAAGAGATGCCGGCACCTTGGAGCCAAGTTCAGATTTCTTTGATTTTGCTAATGAGGAAAACTATAAATTGAGAAAACAGGCTGAATCATTTGCTGTTGAGGACATTTTAAAATGGTTCAACGAAGAGGATGGTGTCGTAGCAGTGCTAGATGCAACCAACACCACTAGAGAAAGAAGGGATAGAATTTTGAAAATATGTCAAGATAATAATATAGCACCAATGTTCCTTGAAAGTTATTCAGACGATCAAGACTTTGTATTAAGAAATATTAAAGAAGTAAGAACTGTCTCCCCAGATTACAAAGATCTAGATCCTGAAGAAGCTACAAAAGATTTTTTGAAAAAAATTGCTGAATATGAAAAGACTTATGAAACTCTTTCTGATAAATTGGATGGCGATCTAACTTATATGAAATTGATTAACGGTGTTCAAGAAGTGATCGTTAATAAAATCCAAACTTATTTGCAAAGTAGAATTGCCTTTTATGTCATGAATTTGCATATCAAACCACGTTGCATTTATCTATCCAGACATGGTGAATCTATCTATAATGTAGAACAAAAAATTGGTGGTGATTCTTTATTATCTCCAAGAGGTTTAAAGTATTCCCAAAAATTACCAGAACTTGTCAGAGAAAGTGCTGGAGATGTCGATTTAACAGTATGGACTTCTACCTTGAAGAGAACTCAGCAAACTGCAGAATGTCTATCTTATAGGAAATTACAATGGAAAGCATTAGATGAACTTGATGCCGGTATTTGTGATGGTATGACTTATGAAGAAATTGAGAATAAATACCCAGAAGACTTTAAAGCTCGTGATGAAGATAAATATGAATACAGATACAGAGGTGGTGAATCGTATAGAGATGTTGTAATAAGATTGGAACCTGTTATTATGGAATTAGAAAGACAAGAAAATATTCTGATTATAACACATCAAGCCGTATTGAGATGCATATATGCATACTATATGAATGTTCCACAAGAAGAATCTCCTTGGATGTCTATCCCACTTCACACCCTTATTAAACTGGAGCCAAGAGCATATGGTACTAAAGTCACAAGAATTAAAGCAAATATCCCTGCTGTTAGTACCTATAAAGAAAAAGGAACTAGTCAAGTCGGTGAATCAGTCACTGTAGGCGGGGGCATAAGGGATATTATTAATGAAACGCCAGAAGACAAGTAACTTAAAATAATTATATTATATTCCATGTATATTTAGTTAAATATTTTATTTTTTCAGAAAAAAAAGTTATTGAGGTATTGCAAACTTATGTTGAATCTAGCAATCTCAAAATGTTTTGGAGATGAATTTTTGGATGAACGATTTGACGTTTCTTTTCGAATTAAATAATTGTTCTATAATATCTTTAAAGAGAAATATTTTTGATCCAAGTTGATCTAAATTTAGATTATCTATAGTCTATACATCTTCGTAATTTATTCCTCTTATCGTATTTTTCTTCCCCCTTTGTTAGAATTAATTTTATGAAGTAAGAAAAGGTACTTTCTTGATAGATCTTAACACGTCGTTTTTTATAAAATGGGAAATTAATTGATATACTCTAAACAAACAATTTCATTTTCTATAGATATACGAGTGAAATTTAATATGCTTGTAGTGATGAGATGGTTCAACATTTTTTTTGAATGTCAGTTCATGTGTTTATTCTGATTTCTGTTTGTATTTTTTCATTGCTACTAGATTTAGTACCTTGATGAAAGTTACAAAATGAGAAAAAAATTAACCAAGCAAGATTAACTAATGATTGTAGATGAGGTACCTCTAAACAATCGAAACAATTTTTTTAATAATGCATGGTTAAGATAATATTACTTGTTACTTTTTGTCCCAGCTATTTCTGAGTAATGAATCGCTTCACGTTGTAATTTTAAATTAGCTAAACAATTAATTTCCCATTTCTAGTAATATTCAAATATCTCGCACCTCGCATCCATATGTTGATTAATTAAACTGAATAAACCATTAACCAGCTATAATAATAATCGAAGCTAAAACCTCCACAATCAGAACAAATGATACTTGGGACCATATGGCAAATTAAACTGATGCATTAAAAAACACAAGAAAAAGAAACGAAACGAAACGAAACGAAAATAATTGACTACAAATCATAAAACTCCATGTACTCATATGATGTATCAAATGAGAAATATATTACAAGTAAGTATACTCATTTCCCAATATTGTTAAGTTAAACGAATGTAGAACCAAGACAAAGACAAAGACAAAGACAAAGACAAAGACAAAGACTAAGAAATAGAAAAATAAGTTTAGTCTCTAAAAAAATTAATAAATCTAATTTCTTGAAAAGAAGAAAAAGCAACAATGATCAGAGTGAGATACCCATATAATTAATATTTTAACAAATAATTCAAAATTTTGTGTTACAATTATACCTCAGAAGTGAACCTCAGAAGTACTGATTCTGAAACTTGATCAACAGGCCCCATTAATTGTTGTTACAGCAATACAGAATTATAAATGATTAGATAAACTAATGCCGTTACATGAAAAATATGAGACACACATACCAAGAAATAGTAGATTTGGGTGTTGCAATCGTGGTATCGATTATCAGTACCATGGTTTAAATCTCTAATTCAGTGTTATTATGTCTGTAGGACCACTTTCATTCCATTCAATGAAAGTGGTCAATTCAATCAAGAAATGCAGGCAGACCATAATCACTAAAAGCAAACTAGCCACACGCACACTCTCTCTCAGACATGTCCTTTTATAAACTATGGTCTCTACTTGAATCACATATCACTTGTTCTTATCCTTCTAAGAATTGATACTCTCATTGTTTCAGAAATGTATATCAACTCGACTTCATTTTCATCATTTCCGCTGACCTCGCTGCGTCGAGCTCTGAGAGATCTAAAAAAGTCTTCGTTTCTCGAAGTTTCAGATTTTGGACATTTCCCTTTCCGGCCGTGCGATTCCTCTGATTGGAATAATTTGGGGTGATGTATTTTTTAACATAATAGGAAAATTAATTAATGTCTGAGCAAGCATAATAATGATTTTGGTCACAAAACATGGGTGATTATTATATGGTTTACTAATTATTGGTCTGTAATTGATTTTATTTAGGTATATATATATATATATATATATATTGGAATTTGAAGTACCACTATATTCGATTATTCTTTTATATTATTATTAGATGGAAAGTTTGACAAAAGATAAGATCATAGGGAGTAAATTCAGTGGGACATTATACACAGATATATATATATATATCTGGAAGACAAGAATTTTAAGCAAATACTGTTCTATAGCTGTTAATATACCAATACATATAATATGAATACGCCTGAAAGATATACTGTCGAGAAAAAGTTGCGTACACCGCCAAGCATTGATCATGACACTTCTACTTCTACTCGTAGGAAACTTTTAAGAGGTTTGTCTGGTAAAGTATTTAGAAAAACTCCAGATTTAAAATTGGAACAAAAGGCAACATTTGGACCATCCACATTTTCTGCCCCAAAGACTCCATTACACTTGTCAAAAAGACAGAATGTTCCTTCTCCGTTGAATTTTAATCAATTACTGTCACCACCTCCAACTCTGAGAAAAAAACAAGCAAGAAGGGTTGTCAGTAGTCCATTAAACCATAAACCTGGTCAAAAACAAAAAGATCAAAACGGTCTTCTTTCACCATTTGATGTATTTCCCTCGAAGTCAGCGTCTACTTCAAAATTAAAAAATCCACTGCAAATAAACTTAACTGAAGACCTACTGCATTCATCACTTCTTGAACCTGTTAAGATTAACAGTGTTGAAGATATGATACTATCTGATAATGAGGATGATTTTTCTTTTCTACCTCAGGAGTCGCCAACATTTGCCAAGAGTTTTCCAAACAATTCGAAAAACAGTAGATCTGTTTCAGGGCCTAAGAGGTTTCTTGGTGAAAACTGCTCGATGTGTGATGAACAAATAAGTAGTAAATTTGGTGGTGAAAAAGTAATTGAACTAGATTGTTGTCATACCTGTCATTTTGAATGTTATTTGGTGATGTTTAAGTTTGGTCACTTTGAAGGTAAAACTCCGGAGTGTAAATTCTGTAGGAAGGCTACGAATCCGAAAGAAGAAGAAATGTTACAATTAATAGTATCAAAGGCATTAACTAGTTCCTCTTCTGACTTGCCTAACTCTTCCACCTCGATTAAACAGCAATGGATTGAATTGAAAACATCAGAAGCTGATAGAGGATTTGCATTCAATTCAACTCCAATAGATCAATTGATTCGTACAGCAGATATTACTTCAAATGGTTATCAAAGCTCACTCCTCAGTGCCCCAATTGAAGAAAGTACTAGTGTAGAAGAATATATTGGTAGGCCATATCTGGATAATAAGAACTTGATTGATATATTAAAAAGTGAATCACAAGGAATTGTATTGAACCTATCTACAGAAGATGATGAGGAAGAGGTTGATGATTTGGCAGCCCTTGAAAAAATGGACGATGTTAATTATATGGAGGAAATTGAAATTGAAGTTAAAACTAATAGTTCAAATTCAGATGTGGATTTGACTCTAACATTTCCAGATCTTTTGAACAAAAATGATAATAAAGATACTGAAAAATATGCTGCGAAAGTTGCAACATTGACTAATCAAATAGAGACATATATATCTGATCATATTGATAAGGATGATCAATTTGGTAAATTGATCATGTTTGATAAAATTACATATTCGACAGATGGTGAACGTTGGAGTGATAATATTATTGCATTCCTATTTACCCAATATTTGGTATTTTATGACAGCATAAATAAGAATGTAACTGGTAAGATTCCATTAGATCAGATTTCTAATATCAATAAATTAAAAAATAGAATGATGCTAATTGATTTAAAAACCAGAACTTTACCAGAAGTATATTTGTTAATGCCATTTACTGGGAAAGATGATGATATCACTTCGAAATGGAAGTATTATTTACAGAACAGTAATGGGTTCAATGAATTAGAGTTCCACATTATGACTTCTACAGCATGGAACTTCTTTCCTGTTAATATTTATAAAGAAGTCCAGATACTTTTGGAAAGTGAGATGGGCCAAGAAAAGTTAAGTTCTATAAAGCCTTGGATTCACTCAAATTCAGTTGCTCCGATAGAACTAATATTGTGTTTAAATCTGTCTACAAATGACGATGTCACGATATACAAGAAAGAACTTAAAGATGTTTTGAAAACTACATTATCAAAACTGAATAAAAATGACCGTTTAGGTCTTGTATTAATGGGAAGAGATGGTAATGATAATATTGGTGAATACGGTAAATTTATTGGGATGATAAATAAAGAGTGGGACGGCTGGGATGAAATCATTGAAGACTTAGACATAATTGACCATGAAGTATTTTCTAGTACAGAAACACTTGGTACAAAAGCCTTCGAAACATGTAACAGAATGTTAATAACTACATGTTTTCCTCAGGAAGATGAATCAAATTTAAAACCTATTAAACAATTAGCGATAATTAATAAGGATAAAGTAGAACTGCCTAACCAGGGATTAATTGGCAAATACAAACAAAAAATAGAAGAAGACTATCACTGTACAATTTCCAATTTCCTATCTGGCGATGCGTTGGTAAGTGTAAGTAAAACAATCGACAGCTTACATAAAAGACGTTATCAAAATATAGTGATAAGTTTTGATGAAGGTAATGATAAAATTAAATTAGGATGCATGGCACCAAATGATGCAAAAACTGTAAAAGTATCAAATATATTACCAGATAAAATTGCAAATTTGGCCAATTTAAATATTGAATGGTATGACTGTACAATTGATACTACCAAAAGGATTAAGAAGAAAGTCACTTTGGTTATTTAAGAAATTTAATGTATTTTATAGAGATTCTTAATTAATTCAAAATTATTACGTACATTTTTTTAAATGAGACATATATTTGATCTTTTAAAGTTAACATTGATTGTATCTACGTTAACGATACTGGCTCTCTTTTTAAAAATAAAAAAAAGCCAATTGTTTCCGCCATTGCATTATCTATTACCACTAAAATAATCAAAAAGAGGCATGTCCGAAATAAAAGCTCCTACTGCATTGTATCAACAAGTTGGATTTCAATATCTTTTTGTTCTTTATACCAAGCCTAACAATACAGAAGCGGTTTTACAATAGGAAAGCAATTGAAAATAATTGTAGAACAAGCCCATTAACGTTTTATTTAAAAATTTCACAGTCCCTACTATATAATCCTTCCATTTCTTATGTGCCACTGGTATTTAGATTAGTTCCTGCATCGAATGAGCTTTTTTTGCCCATTGCCCATATCACTTATCAGCAAAACTAAGCGCTGATAAAGACACAATATTATTAATCCCAACCCATCCACCAACATCATATAACACCTACTACAACCGTTTTCAGTCAATCGCACAAATTCCATTGATCATTAATCCAGTTAAGTAACTTCCTCTATTAGGAACAGCTCCATCAGCTTCGAAATAATATAGATCATGTTATAATTGTTAACGATTTCCAGATCTGGATTCTGTCCAAATCGGGAAGCCGCGTTTTTTGGGCCATTTTATATTTTTTTTTCATTTCTCGAGAAAACATCTCTCTACAAGCGTTTCTTAAAGAGACCTTCTAGAACTATCCAAATCGGGAAATCTCGAGCCGTCAGAAAAAGCAATGCTCGAGAGTCGAGATCTTGAAGGCGGCAGCTGCTTTGTCGGTGCAATAGCCTAAGAAGACAGCGAGCAAAATAGACATAGATGGGATACATCTTTCATTTCGGATGGTTGTTTAAGAAAGGAGAAAGGATGGAATTTTCTATTGCATGTAAGAAGAGAGTGTCTGATGTAATTATTTACAAAGGAATTGAGCATTCATTTCTCTTGCTTGGAATTGTCTGATTTTAATCTTGAGCTTACGTTACGTTATTTGAGAGAGAGGGTATTGGTCCTGTCTATTTACAGTACAGGTTCTAGTAAATGTGGTCAAACTGTTGGCTTGGGGGTTCTTGGAGTTATTGCTGACAAAAAGATTACTTTAGCAACAGCCTGCAAGGAATCGCAGGAGCGATGAGATGGACTTTGAACATTTAATTCTTTGTTTGTTTTGTTGGCCTGGTTTGTTTGTTTATTTTGTTTTGTTTTGTTTTGTTTGTTTATTTGATCCAATACTTGACGAACAATTCTTCATTTGTTCATGCATATATAAACAGAATAATTTATCAGCAAGTTAATTTTTCTTTATTACAAGTTATATTTCATTTCATCTTCTTCAATATGTTAGTTTTTCTTTCTTTCAAGCATCAAGATTTCTAACTCGTTGAAGACATTTATCCAACTTAAGTCACTCGTTATAACTATAATATAAAATGCAATTCAACAAAGTCGTTGCTGCTACTGCTCTAGCTACTGCTGTTTCCGCTGAAGGTTATGTTCCAGGTGATGTTTGGACCACTTTGTCTCCAGCTGGTGCTAACTTAGGTGCTACCAACTACGGTTCCACTTTCGGTATTGCTGTTCAAACTATCACTAAAGTTGCTAAAAGAGCTGCTATTTCCCAAATTGGTGATGGTCAAATTCAAGCTCCAACTACTACTGGTGGTTTATCTAAGAACACTGCTGCTCCAACTACTACCATTAAGAATACTGTCACTCAAAGAGTTATTGTTTCCACTGGTAGCTCTGGTGACAAAGTTACTTCTACTTTAAGCCCAGCTTCCAACAACGGTATGGCACCATGGTCCAACAACACTATGTGGTCCAACAACACTATGTGGTCCAACAACACTATGTGGTCTAACAACACTATGTGGTCTAACAACACCGCTAGTGCCAGCACACCATTACACCAAGGTGTCTCTCAAATTAATGACGGTCAAATTCAAGCTGGTAAGGGTTCCAGTATTACATCTGCTCCAAAGTCTACCAGCACCAGTAAGACCAGTTCCATCTCTGCTTCAACTCAAGTTTCTACTTCAACTTTCGAAATTTCTATCAAGGACGCTTCCTGTAAGAACAGCGGTACTTTGTCATTGACTTTGAAGGATGGTATCTTAACCGATGCTAAGGGTAGAATTGGTTCTATCGTTGCCAACAGACAATTCCAATTCGATGGTCCACCACCACAAGCCGGTACCATCTACGCTGCTGGTTGGTCCATCACTAGTGAAGGTAACTTGGCTTTAGGTGACAGTGATATCTTCTACCAATGTTTGTCTGGTAACTTCTACAACTTGTACGATCAATCTATCGGTGCTCAATGTGTTCCAATTCACTTAGAAGCTGTTTCTTTGATTGATTGTTAAGTTTTATGTAAAGCTTGCTAATAACTAGCGATTATAGTTCGTATTCTCGGTTCATCAATTCTCATGTAATATAAAATATATAGGCATTTAAATAGAGATTTAATTAAAAATACCCTTCATTCGAAAATTTAAGGTCAATGAACTCTTATGAGCAGATTGAAATTTCAACTATGAGTTTGGTTAGATACTGACGTAGCAATGATGACATTGTAAATGAATCACAGCTTGATTTAGCCATTTACTTAAAACTTCTATCACTCGAAGCTCATATGAATTATAAACAGAAAAACAAAGAGTAGAGGTATCATCAGTAAGATACATTAATTTGTATATAAAATTGTGTGCTATACATCTATATTAAATTAAATGATAAAAATTCAAAATTGAATTTGTAATACGAACTATTAGGGTGATGAGCAAATGTATTGTTCAAACAGAATTAGAAAGATCAAAGGGGTAAAATGAATGAAAAAGTCAAAGCTTTTCTTTTCAATATGCAAAGGAAGGTAATAATTTTTGTTTATAACTTGGTATTCATAATTAGAAAATATAAGTCGTTCCACGACTGTATCTGCTAACTGTTCAAACTAACAGTTAACCAAATCAATAGCTTGTAAGTGAACTGGAGTACATTGAGCACCAATAGATTGATCGTACAAGTTGTAGAAGTTACCAGACAAACATTGGTAGAAGACATCGCTGTTACCTAAAGCCAAGTAACCGTCTGAGGAAATAGACCAACCGGCAGCGTAGATGGCACCGGCTTGTGGTGGTGGACCATCGAATTGGAATTGTCTGTTGGCAACGATAGAACCAATTCTACCCTTAGCATCGGTTAAGATACCATCCTTCAACAATAAAGCTAAAGTGGTGTCAGATTTACAGGATTGGGCAGTAATTGGATCATTGACAGATGTTTGGGCAGCAGATGTAGCAGCGGCAGCGGCACCAGCAGCGGTAGCACTGGTAGCTTGAGCTTGACCATCAGCAATTTGTGAGACAGCAGCAGCTGAAGATTTGGTGGTAGCTTGAACTTGACCATCACCGATTTGAGAAACGGCAGCGGCAGTAGTCTTGGTGGTAGCTTGAATTTGACCATCACCGATTTGAGAGACAGCAGCAGCAGCAGTCTTGGTGGTGGCTTGGATTTGACCGTCACCGATTTGAGAAACGGCAGCAGCTGTAGTCTTGGTAGTAGCTTGGATTTGACCATCACCGATTTGAGAAACGGCAGCGGCGGTAGTCTTGGTGGTAGCTTGGATTTGACCGTCACCGATTTGAGAAACGGCAGCAGCTGTAGTCTTGGTAGTAGCTTGGATTTGGCCATCACCGATTTGAGAAATGGCAGCGGCGGTAGCCTTAGTAGTAGCTTGGATTTGACCATCACCGATTTGAGAAACAGCAGCGGCAGTAGTCTTGGTGGTAGCTTGGATTTGACCATCACCGATTTGAGAAACGGCAGCAGCAGCAGTCTTGGTGGTAGCTTGGATTTGACCATCACCAATTTGAGAAACAACATCTCTCTTGGCGACAGAGACAGATGTGGTAATTGGTTCGACAGCAATACCGAAAGAGGTAGCATAATTGGTGATACCACCACTCAAAGTAGCAGATGGTGTCAAAGTAGACCATGGTTCAGATGGAACGTAAGCAGCTAAAGCTGTAGCAGCCAAAGTGGCAGAAACGAATGTCTTTTTAGTTTGCATTATATTTTTATTAGTTATTGATAATATTTATAAGTGATTAAGCACTTAATGTTTTATGACTGTGGATGATGGTTTTTATGATTTATATTAATTTGAAATATTTAGATAGAATGATGGAAAACTATTTCCTAAATGTTGAGAAATAGACAGGTTTATATATGTGAGAAAAGTGGATATAAATGATTCCATCAACAGACAGGTCATGAATTATGCTCAACCAAAATTGATATCAAAATTGAGTACAACTGGAAAATTAATTAAAAGATTTTATTATTTTGGGGAGGACAGCAATTTCAAACGTAGAAGGCACTCTGGTACGTCAATGTAATTAAATTTAGGAACAATTTTTCAATAGAGCATACATATAGAAACTAAAAAATCGATACATGGAGTCACACAACTATGCTATGAAGGGACCATAAACGGTAAATATAATATAACTAAATTGGGCAATACTCATGGACAGGGGAGGAAGAATATTGAGGGATAGAGGGAGAAAGAATTAAAATCTTAATATAATTATTAATTAATTACACTGAAAATAGAGACTAATTATAACATCAATTTATTAGGACATCATAGCAGTTTGTCCCAAATTGGATAAAGGAATACAATTTTATTGAGATATATTCATTTTTATTACTAAATTTACTTGATATTGCCATATGAAAGATAGAGAGATACATGAAAAAAAATAAAGAGAGCTGGGATAGGAATAACTCTATAGGGTGAAAAGTCGTTGAAAAAGTGCTAAATCAAGATATTACTACATTTGCTGCCATTAGTGTTCAATTAATTTTAAATGTGAGGGCAATTCCCTGGAGAGCTGTATCTACAAATGTTGGGCTGGGATACTAATTAAGTCCCAATTAGGACAAACGAGATACTAAAGATAAAATTGAAGGAGAGAATACAAGAAGAAAAGACATACATAAAAAGATTTTAATTAGAAACATTTTCAGAAGCTTGAATTGGACCACTATTATCTATCCTATTTTTGCAAATGGATACATATAGAAACACATGATGTTGTACATATCATAATGTTATACATAGTATATTCAAGAATAGGATACTTTTTAACTAGAAAAAACCTCAAAGGAGGAGGACAAAGGCAAAAGGATAATGAATAGTTCAAAAGAGTAGTGCTAGTGGGTATTGACAGAGGGAGTTTACTAAGTATAGAGGGAAAAGATAGGATAGTAGAAAGATTGAAAGGATGTCCAACAAAACTTGACAGTGGAGGAGAAAGAGCTAATATAGATTTATTGCAAGGGAGAAGTGGCAAGGAAATAATATAATCTAGACAGACTAGACTAGGCATTTCTATCTTAACTTGACCTTGGTAACATCAAATCTGCATATATCACTTGGTTGAGATAGGTTTATTTGAGTTTTAAACTGTAGTGAATCTGAAAATTTTTAATACTAAATTTAGCTCATTGCGTGGTGACCGGATGGATATCATTGGATGTTTAACCGTTAATGAACATACGTCATAGTTAGTGAAGGATGATGATTGAAAAAATTTTCACTTTAACATACATACATACATACATACAGTTGATTTGAAGGTTTTGAAACGAACTAAGAGGTGGAACTAGATTTTGCAATATCCTCTGAGGGGTTTAAATGCTAAATTATTCATTTATAGAGAAAAGTCATTCGAAAAAAATGTTATGTTCAGATGGTATTCCATCTGATTGATTTAGGTTAGGCTGGGTTGAGTGAGATACGAGGGTGACGTACAATTTTGATTCAGGTTAAACTTAATGTTTTATGGTTTTTTATTAAAAAATACTGTTAGACATTTGCTTCCGTGGGTTGGACCTGCAACTGTCGGTCGACTAAATTGTCTACCTTAAGAGGGGGGCATGCCCTATCGGTTGATTCTAACCGAAACTAAAAATCTCAATCTTGTTTCCTAAAATGGCAATACACTTCCTGAAGACAATCAGGGCCATGTATCGACGAAATTGGTACTGAGATTGAAGTCAAAATTAGGATAGAAATTGAGAATAATATACCTTTAGATGCCACCAAGTTCAAATTTATTTGTAAAAAGAGACTCCCCGGTGATTGGCGACGGAGATTACTAGTTCTAGATGGAGATATGGTTTAGGTTAGGAAATTTGGAAATTAAATAAATACAAACGAGGATATTTTAATAACTAAGCCTAAAATAGATATAACATTGGATTGCATTCTAAAATTGCACATCTAGGGCTTTTTAATTAAATAGATTCTCATTCAATTCTTTTGATCATATTTTGTCTCCCTATTACATATCTACTTTGGGCTTTAGCACGTGATTTTACAGTCACGTGTTTATGGATACAATTTTCACTTGTATCTATCTTATAATTGGATCAGTCGATCTTCTTGTTAAGTAGAGAAGGTGAGTTAAAATAAAGGAAACTATGTAATATATAGACAAGTGTTCACATTTTATAAAACATGTTTACTAATCCCTTTATCTATCTATATATATATATATATATAGACATTTATGAATTTGTCTATTAATTAGTTAAAGTATGCTGGCATTGAAACGTTGATGTAGTTTCAGTCCCTGACATGTCTGCTGGTCTGATTTCCTAATGCGGCTTCGCTTCGCTTGGTTTCCCCAAATCAGATTTTTGTTACCTTTTTAGGCAAACATGGCTGGGTTAAAACAGCTTCCAATATAGATCATATGAAAGTTTTACCAGTAACTATAGTTTACAACATCTAAAAGAGCTGGTTTCCCTCAGATCTGGCAAGTTCGAAGACATGCATACAATGTGAAAAAGGTACTTGTATCGCTGGTTTGGGGTATGATCAACTTAATTTTGATTCCCTCAATGTTCTTTTTTTTCAATATGACCCTCCATTGTTCTTAGTATGGATGGTTCCAGGGTGGTTTAAGAATTACGATTTCGAATTTACTGAAAACGAGAAATTAATGGTTTCTTCTTCTTTAGTAATACGTGAACCAGCTTATGCCAAGTCCCTCATCTTGTCTCTATTTTGCTTCGATATGTGATTGTTCAGCAACTAACATCTGATATCAATAGTGATGTGTCAGTATTCACAGCCCAGCAATGCCAGCATCAGAAAAAAAAATAAAATGGCTTTCATGATATCGCAATTATTTTGCTGAGCTGATCTTTTCGAAATGTGATGGGTTTGGCTCATTAAAACTTGATTTTGATTCATATATAAACCAACCTTGATTCATCTATTATTCAATCAATTCTCATCTTCTTTTCTATTAACTTGTAATGTTATAAAATATAAAAAACCATCAACAACAACACTATTAACAGTTTACAACTGCAAATAATTAAAACTTTCAATAAATATTCCTCAACCTTTTCAATTTTAAATCATCAAAAATGCAATTCAAGAACACTATGATCTCCGCTACTTTGGCTACTACTGCTATGGCTGCTTACCATCCATCTGAACCATGGGAAACTTTGACTCCAACTGCTACATACTCTGGTGCTTTCACCAACCACTCTACTGATTTCGGTATTGCTGTTGTACCAGTTACCACTTCTGTTTCCACCGTTTCTGCCACTACCACTGCTGCTACCACTACTACTGCCGCTACCACTACTACTGCCGCTGTACACAAGAGAGATGACGTCGCCACTACTGTTTCTTCTTCTACCACTACTTTATCACCAACATCTACTCAAGCTGCTCCAACTTCCTCTGCTACTTCTATCTATGCTGACTTTGATCCTATTACCGCTGTTTCCTGTAAGAATGAAGGTAGTTTAACTTTGACTTTGAATGGTTCCGTCTTGACTGATGGTAAGGGTAGAATTGGTTCTATCGTTGCTAACAGACAATTCCAATTCGATGGTCCACCACCACAAGCCGGTGCCATCTACGCTGCCGGTTGGTCCATCACCAGAGAAGGTAACTTGGCTTTAGGTGACAGTGATATCTTCTACCAATGTTTGTCTGGTAACTTCTACAATTTGTATGATGAAGCTATTGGTGCTCAATGTACTCCAATTCACTTGCAAGCTGTTGACTTGGTCGACTGTTAAATTGAATAAAATAATTAAAAAAAAAATGCATCGCATTTAAATTCTGCAAAATATCATAATGCAACACGGATAGCAACGACTAATTTCTGCTTAATTTGAATGTTCTTTTATTTCGATTATTATTTTATTTCATTAAATTTCATCTGTACATTATTGGGTCTAACGTCAGAAATTGTCAACTTTGATTTAAATGTTTACAACTGGTTACCGAGCTCATTTCCACGCTTGTTGATATTAAATCAAAAGTTTTCAAGTTCTTACTAACGTCGTTTATATTATTAGAATTAATACATTATTTTATATAGGTTAAAATATATTTTCCATTCATTTTATATTAAGTTTCAAGATTTATACTTGTTGAACAGTAAACAGAATTGTATAATTTTTTTCTTCTGGAAAAGACATAGAATTTATCCAATTTTGCCAAAACGTTAAATGGAAGTGTGAAACGTATCTGGAACATACATTATACAAATATCAATTTTGAATCCTACAAAGATAAACTACTACTTCATATTATCACTTAAAATATATAATACTCCTTGTCCATATTTTGTTCTTCTTGAGATAATGTTATCAGCGGTACAATTCCCACCTAGTCTAATCTATTGTTAAACATTAACCAATTATAAATATTACACACACCTCAATATTACAAGCTGATAGTGAAGAGCAAGTTACTTAATCTAGGTAGTATTACATAAGATATTGAATAGAAACATGGATCGAACACTGAATTATTGGGAATCTAATAAATTTGTACAAGAATTTGAGAGTCATTGAAGATTGCACATATGAATGCCTGATTTCTCAATAGAGAAATCATAAGAAGCTAAAATAAATATTTTAAAGCACCATACTTGAATTCTAGGGATCAGGATATTTTCAGTAATCACCGTTGACTTCTATTTTTTGATTTGATGCATTCACGACGTCAAAAACTAAATAAAAATCTGTTAATACTATTAGGAAAGAATTAAATTATATAAACTTCTTTATTGAGTAACTTGAGTATATAATCAATAACTTGTGGAAATGTATCCTCACTTTCCTACATTGGGTTTTGTCACTAAGGAGACCAATGATTTACATATTGGATAAAGGAAATCTACATAATACTATCTATATTGAGTATTAGAATAATCTACTAATTCAAAAATTTAAAGATCCAAATACATTGACTAAGATTATCAATTTATTTTATTTGAAAGTTTAAAAACCCATTGCACATCATCTCTACTTCTAGTTATATAAAGCCTAGTTTGATCGAAATCCCTCAGCTTTAATTACTTAAAAAGAAAAAGAAGATGAACGATACAGCATTTGTATCAACTACCTCTTACAATATAAATGAATATAAATATTAATTTTTTTAACCTAATTGATCATTAATGGAAATCCCAGTCTTGCCTTTTATATTAAAGTCACCTAATTAATTGTCATGTGTGGGAAATGTGGAGATCCCATATGACCCAGTTTATTATGGTTAATTAACAATAAAAGCCTAATTGAGCCTAATAGGAAACTATAGGAATCAAATCGAGTAGTTTAACTCAAATATACCAGTTTAAAAATAAGAAGGCAAATAAGAAAAAGATCAGCATTTTCCAAATTCATCAAAAGGTTATAATAAAATTAATTACTTTAACTTTAATTACTTTAATCTTTGGGGTGAAATTGTTTCTTGAAAGAGACTAATAAATAATATAAGATAGAAATTTACAAGGCTTATTACTTGATCTTGTCGTATATTAGAGAGCATTTTCCAGGCAAGAATGTCTCAAGGATAGTCGTCGGTTTCTAGTGAATTCATACCATGTGAAAATATGCTGAAAATATTGTTTACAAATATGTTATCCCAATCTAATGATTATCATTCTGAATGCTGAAGTAGAATATTATCCACATATCACTGTCATCAGCTGATAAACACTGATCAACTATTTTGGTGAATCGAAAATAAAAAGATCGTTAGATCTTATTACCTGTATTATGAATAAAGAATACATGAATTGGTTTACTTGTGGGGTTCTAAGAGTAGTAATAGAAAATATCTAGAAGGAAGAATTGGTCTAGAAAGGTTTGAAATAAATATTTCCTTGTTATAATTTTTTGAACTGAAGCGTCAAGATATTGGCACTTTAGCAGTAAAACTCTCTATATTTCCAACACTATTTTAAGAAGCTCTAAGACTATTAATGCTATCAATTTTAAGATCTCGAGGATGTAGTCTGAATTATCTCATTCTAAATAATTCGACTCAATCCAACAAAATTGAAACGCTTTCTGAAATAAAGATATAAGTCATTCCTATTCTTGTCATCATTTATACTTCCAACACTATCTTCAACTTATTTACACTGACATTAAGACAAGCGCCATCTTCTTATAATGAGTTACCCTCTTAAAGTTAATCAAGTTTTGGTAATAAGCCCTTCTATTTCTTTAGTATCACCATTTATCATATGCTGTCGAACAAGATTACATATACCTCAAAACTTTCGTGACAGCATTAACTGGATCATAAACGTAGACTGAAATTGTTGGCATTAGATGCAGTCTAACGTGGGCCTGTTTGCATAACATTTAAGAGTAGGTGCTAAACCATCAAACAAATATCATATGGATTCTTTTCGTCTCAATTATTCAAGAATAATAATGAGTACACTGAGTTTTAGCATATAAACTGAACTAGATATATAACTCCAGTAACCAACATATATAAACCTCTTCAGTTCAGTACAGCATGGTATAGTCTATCTGCATTGTCTTGGGATAGACTATACCCCATATGAAGACGACTTGAGATACCGGATAACTTCCAAATGCTTACTGTTTCTATAGTAACACATATAGTGTATCTGTAAGAAAAGAAAGGTTCAATATGAATGCTATTTTTTATAATGCGTGGAAACTATACCCAACTGCGTTAGAACACATATCTCAACGAAGCGTCACATATTATCTAATTTAATTCAGCATGTTAAAGACAGGTTGGTTAAGGAAGAGTCTATTCTGATTTATAAATCAGCAGGAAATTGATTAGTATATACAGAGGTGGCATAAGCAGATAACTAAAGATAAATATGTAATTGGTATACTAGAAAAACTGCTTCTGATGGAGAGAAAAAAATAGAAATAACAGAGTTCTTGTTTGGGGCATTGACTGTTGTAGGATTATCTATCCCAGTTATAGCTGAAATAAAATTAGGTACAAATTATTAAAAATATAAAGGATGATATTCTTGAAAACTTAAATAAATATAAAAGCATTAAAGAGTTCAGAGAATTAGTTGGTATCACACAAGATGTCTGAAATGCTTACTTCTTCATAACGTGATAAAGGATGATGATCTAATTTATTATTAATTTCATCAATATCAACTTTAAGAGGTGGATCTAAAACAATTTCTTTTTCTAAATCAAGATGTTTTAGAAAATACCCTTTCTTTTTTGCT
This sequence comes from Vanderwaltozyma polyspora DSM 70294, assembly GCF_000150035.1. Taxonomy (NCBI): domain Eukaryota; kingdom Fungi; phylum Ascomycota; class Saccharomycetes; order Saccharomycetales; family Saccharomycetaceae; genus Vanderwaltozyma; species Vanderwaltozyma polyspora. The sequence goes on from NW_001834684.1 coordinate 72,147, forward strand.
AATCCAAGTTGATGTTCATAAATTTTTCTGCTAGACATATAAGCATATTTAGCTAAATCAATATCTGGTTCTATATCCTCTAAATTATTAAAATAATTGTACTCTTGACCAAAACAAGTAACTAAATAATAAATATATTTAGAATCTAATAAGTTTAAAATATCGTTATCACGAACAAATCCTTTATTTAAATGTAAAACATTAAACTTATTAAATAACCAAAAAGGTTTATATTTTAAAAACAATTCTCTATTAAATAAACTATTAATAGTAATATTAGAAACAGCGTTTCTACAAACATAATCAGGAAATTTATCTTGATTTTGTATAACCATAGCTGCAAAAGGAGCACTGTTTAAAGCACCAATCTTTGCATATTCAAAATCACCTTCTTCTATTTTATAATTATTAACATCTCCAATAGACACAAAATATTTATTCATTTTTAATATACTTCTTCCGCTATTTCTTGTTCAATATCCCCAAAATATTCAAATAAATAATTTATAATCAAACTTCTATTCAAATCATTCTTATATTTTAAAATATAACCCACACCAGTAATATCATTACTATTAACTAAATCAACAGTTAACCTGAATACAGATAAAAAAACATTATCTATTCTATAATACTTGGGATAATTAAAAACAGAATCAAAATATTTATGATACAAATCATTATTATCACCAGAAAAAACAATATCATCCTCGATTAAATTATTATCAATAAAATAATCACTAACTATATTGATAAAAGAATAAACAAATTTATTTTTACAAATATCTAACAAATATTTTCTATTCAAACAAACAAGAAAATTCATTGAATATGGAAATACACCATCATCAAAAATAATACATTTCTTAAATAAATCATCCCAATCATTTACAACACTTATAAAAGAAACTGGAAATCTATACTTTTCATTTATATTTAATAAATTAAAACAAGTTGATTTTTTGGGAGTATCAGGATAATTAATACATGATGGAACATACTCTCTTATTATATCATCCTCTAAATAATTACTCATAATAAATCTAGCTGAGATAGCAGTATAAACATTCTTATTAAATTTTAAATTAGAATGTTTGATTTTATAAGCAAAATAAAAACTATATCTACAACCTCTAACAATATAATAAGTTAAAACATTATTATCCTTTAACAATTTTATCTTACACTCTTGTTCTAAAAACAACTCGTCCCTAGAATCAAAATCATCGACATAAAAATAATACTCAAAAGTAGAAGGATCATAATTCTTTATAAAATTATCATAATCACCATAATAAGCTGCAAAACAAGCTTTATAATATTTACTTGATATGTTATTTAACACACTTAAATAAGTCATTCTTTCATATAATGAGAATATTTCAAATCATTAGAATATTCTCAATATTTTAGTTAAGAATTCTAGCTGTATTGGCGTCTGCTCCTTATAAGTTTACATGAAGCTGTGAACTAATAATTTAAAACATTACCATATATATAAAATATTGAGACAACATAAGAGAATGCGACCTCAGTAAAACTTAATCTTTACTTCACATCTTCAAAGTGGTAAAGGTACCACCACTACTGCTCGCGAAAATTTTTACCTAATTCGAAAACACTTCCTTAAGTCTCATTTTCGAAGATTAAATGTAGTGGGTGGTCCTGAAATAAAAGTTAAGCAAAGTGATATCTATAACTACTAGTAAGTTTCTGCAATCCATTCATTTCAGATTTAGTGACGTCGGGAATTTGTTCCTAGAATTGCTAATGTAAATATTACAACCAATATTTTCAATGACTTCATCTTTAGGCACCAATCTGTTCGATGAATGTAATTGATTCTTAATCGTTTACTTTCTTATATTAATGAGATGATAATTTGACAAATCGTCTGTCAAACTATCCTTGCCTTGGGGTTTTCTCAAAGAGGTAAATTTATTCACCTCATAATTATTCTTTTTTAAACTCATTTTGCAACCAAATTAAGTTTAAAAGTAAATAGCTATTTTCAACCAAGAAGATATAAAAAGGCTCTGTAGTATATGTGAATACATATGCTTTGGGTTGAACTAGTTGAGCTAATTATCGTGTGTCTATTATTATTTGTCTAATTACAACTAATCAAGAATAATCTATATTGCAAACAATTGAGATCTAAAATATGGAAAGCTCTATGCAAATGGAACAAATAGGCGTAGGTGAATTCAAAGATCAAATGAATCCAGAAGAATCGTTGGCTATTGGCACCGAGTCTATTATTCAGAATCAATCAGAGCGGAGCTTAACTCTTCCCAAAGTTTACCCAATTCTCTTTATAGTGGTTTTCTTTTGTTTAACCTGCTATTTTTATGATCCAGATCGAAATACATTTGGAGCCAAAGAAGTGAAAGCTGCTGTTATAATTTCAATTTTGACATCTCTTGCAATTGGCAAACGAAGCCATTGGTATTGGACTGCTTCCGCTGCTATTGGGGGCTTTTTAATCGCTACTGCATCAATAACAAGTGGGATTGCTGCAAATACCTGTTCAGCAGATTTGGGATCAGATAAATGTTGGATTTTTACTCCTATTGCATTAATATGCGGTGCATTGGGAAATGCAGCAACTTCAGCTGCTATTACATTTGGAGCTGCAAAGTGAGATGGTGGTTTGATCACTTTCATCTGATTGTTAAAATTCTACCTTTCTTCATCGGATAACCTTACTCATAATATTGCTACTCATCTGAACAGTGATCTAGGAAAATTGGGAGATTCAATTGTCAACTATACAAACCCAGGAAGTTCAAGGTGCAACATTATGTGAACTTGAGTGTCTAATCCATCATTCGAATTATTTTAATGCAGAAGTACGTTTCGTGGAATTGGGATAACGCACATGTGGGGTTTGACTAAAGAAGTTCAACAAATTAGAGGCCTTCTTGAAGAAGAATACGTCCAAGGGTTTTATAACTATCTTAGTTGGGCTCCGGTTTGGAAATATTGTTGGACTGTCACTGTAAATTCTAATCCAGGATAAACCGAAAGATATGATCCAATTGGTGGGCTATATTTTAATCTTCTGGATGGTGCGGATGGCTATTGTAAAGACTAGGCATAGTTTGGGATTGCCTCTACATATATTCTCACATAGGAAATTCCCACTAGGCCACATGCTATTCATGCGATTGTCAGGTGATCACGGAAACCCTACTTATAATAATAGCCGACAGAGCCAACAAATAGTTGCTAACCAAGACTGTATAAATTTAAATATATGCTGTCGTTCAATACATTAATGCTGTGTTCTAAGGAAGTTTAATCTTGTACCCATTGGCACTGGTCTCATCAAGATGTTATCCGGTATCAAATCGACATTTTTCACCATCGAGATTAGGAAAAATCAATGTTTAGCCAGATTCGTCAAATTTTGATGCATTTAATCAATGGCCCCTTCCATGCCATGCATGCCTATATGAAACCATCACAAATGATTACAAATGGATATTGACTACCACAATGGTCCAGATTACATGATAAGGTCTTAGTGAATTTGTTATAAATACGGACCGAATTCTCATTCACAATCTTTATAATCACTCTATGCTTATTATGTGTGACATATATTTCCCAGAACAAGAACAAGCTCAACTTTAAGTAACTAATTTAAGACATGAGTCGGCACTTCCAATCGGAACTGTCAGGTATTAATTCCATACAGTGAACGATAATGCCACGTAAAATTGTGTATTAGAAACATTGGCCATAACTCCTAATTGGAATCTTGTCAAGATTATTTTGTTGGTGCAGGTTCGACTTAGAATGAACTATTAATAGTTTCGAAGTTATCATTCATTTGTTGATTCATGTTAGACTAAGTTATTGGGAAACTAAATCTTATTTTTATTATATACAACTATAGAAGGATTAAATAGAGGGCAGGAATAGTTTCACTAAGATAGAAAACTATCCCTTTATAGAACTTAGGATTTTATCTAAATTTTCTAATTAGATGCTGGTTTGGTTTCTAATGCTAATCATATCCCAACATTTTTTTTAAGATTTTTTAAGACAGAAAACTATTCAGAAAGTAATTTCCTATGTTCAGTAGCATTTACGGATGACTATTGGTAGCAGATTTTTCACAATCAGTACTACTAAGCTAAATATGTGCGCAGATAATACAACTAGTAATGATACCAAGGTTCTCATTTCTGAGGAATAAGGGTATACATTTGCAATGTCAGCGTACCGTGTTTCATCAATTGCAGGTAATAGGACACAACAATGAACTTTATCACTTTTGATCTTTAACTATGAATCCAAAAGACCCGACATACTTGAAAACGATTTAGAAACACTATTCAAAGGATGGCAGTTCACTGTTAACCATGTCAAACGTGATGGTGTTATAGAACTATCGGACAATCTGGAAGTAAACTTTAATTACCCTGGGAGTGAAGATAAGGGAAATACGCATAGTAAAAAGTTGCTACAAAAGTTGGTTGATACAAAAGCAAATATATGGGATGCAATCAAAAATGTTAATGATGAATTCCTAAACATTAATGCTCTAATAGAGCAAAATTTGAAGTATGAATTTCTTTGTCTCACAATGTTCTATAATTGTGCTCGTTTCAGTGACGTAAAAAATATAGATCCAGCAACATTTGAAGTTATAGGAAATGAGTATATTGGTAAGATAATAAGGGGGATCGTTACAGAAACGAAAACTGGAGTTAATAGATATATATATTTCTATCCCTGCAACAATGATATTGATTCTATTGTTTCACTTTCTAAATTCTTAGAAATATCCGCGCCAGTGATCAAAACAATCAGAAATATCAAATGCTAAGGGATAGTTTTGTTAAGAGTTATGACCGAGTCCTTGGAAAGATGAAACCATATGAAATGTTTGCCATTCGCTCTAGTCCTAAGTCACACTTTGCTAGACATACAATGACAACACTTCTTACTTTCAAGGGCCTAACTCATATGGTCAATAAAGTTGGTGACTGGGCTGATAAGAGTGTCAGTACAGTGGCAAGGAGTAGATATACTCATATTGCAGCTGAAATACCAGAAATGTTCTTTGCCGTAGCCTCAGGATACTATGATTATGATGCAGTAATGAATAAACTTACCGCTCTTATTAAACCTAAACCCTATGAAGAGAGAATAATAGAATCCAAAGACCTTTCTTATGGTCAATGGAAAGATATTATACCTCTTGATATATTAACGTTAATATATAACTATTCCAACCATGAATAATAAGTGCCAAATATCTTTTAAAAGAGGACCATGCTTGATAGAGATCCTGCCAAACGTTGTCTCTAAAGATGCAATGCAATACAAAGATCGATAGGTAGTTAGCAAGACGTAATGGGATTTTTGCCGTATCATAAAATGCGGACTTTAGGAGTTGGAGTTTTGACTTTTCGGTGTCAGTCAGCGATGAGTACAATTGACGTTCAGCTTTAAAATAGGCTTGCGCATGCAACTTTACTCTCACATACTCCAGAAGGGCCTCTAGTAGATTGGTACTAGATAAAGATTCGGATACTGTAGTTTTGAAAGGACTAACAATGTCTTCAATTAACGTATCCTTTAGATCAAAATGGATCTATAGGCTTCGATGACATAACTTTAGTGAAATCGGTTTTCTTCTTCTCAACATTTAAAAGGGTCACACCAATGTGTAAAACTAGATTCAGTCTTTTCACGAGGCTGATTCTTCGTTTTAGTCACTATTGTTGTTTTTGTACAAGATTGTAGAGAATCAGAGGGTTGTGGATTCTTTACAGAATCGTTAATAATAGTAGATTGTTTAGTTGTTTGCAAGGACATTCTTAATAAGTTGATATTGATCCGGTGTATTAAAGTATAAAATATACACATGGGAATATAGTACATATGATAAGTGTCAATTAAGATCTTACCAGACTTTATATACAATGTTTAGATATTATTGACACGTCAGAAGCAAATACTTTCGTATTATAAACATTTCTTTATCCCTTATTAATAATGATGTTTCATATAATTCTTCACCCTTATTAATATTGAATTAATGAGTATGACTTTACGTCATCTCATAATTTCTGACAAAGATGAATGTATCGATTTTTCTCATATATTAAACGAACAAATTTTCAGTTCCAATGTATAAAACTATTTATGTTATATAGACTACTCTGTTACAAGAGGATGAACGAATTACCACTCACTGACCTCTGTAATAGGTCAAGCTGCCTATTTACCGTATGCCTCCTTGTCAGAATTATGAGGTAACACGTGATATATACGTATTACGACATTATTCATATAGGATAAAGAAATGTTACTTTACACGAACGTGTTATTTCTGACGTTAAAACTTTTCCAACACTTTATATAAGAAATGACAAGATCTTAATCGACACTTGTCATGTTAATTATATTCCCATGTGTATATTATATACTTTAATACACCGGATCAATATCAACTTATTAAGAATGTCCTTGGAAATAAATAAAGAATCTATTACTATGAATGATTCGGTAGAAAAACCACAACATGATTCTCTACACTCCTCTCATCAAAGCTGAAGGCTCTTGCCATTCTGACAATGTTGATGTAATTTTACCGTTCTAGAAACGTTTCAATAAATTCTCAAGAGTTATTTTCTTATTTATATTAGTAGTGTTTTCAAAAGTTTTTAACAATTACTATTCCGATATAGTGTAACGGCTATCACATCACGCTTTCACCGTGGAGACCGGGGTTCGACTCCCCGTATCGGAGTTTATTTTTTGTTTTTTAATTAAAACAGATCTTTAGTAAGTATATTAAATATAGAAAATTGGTACACCAAAAAGTTGTTGATTCTTTAATAAAACCATACCAACTACTCAGTATTCTTACTGTAATTTTATTTAAAGTCATCCAAGTACTGAATTCAATTCCTTTCCGTAGGTAAGATTTAATCGAATAATTGATCAATCAAAAAAATTGGACATAGAAATTAAACTGACAGGTTAAATTTATTCATTTTTACTTGACAAGAAACAAGCATTCTAGAAATCACTTATTTGCTATGGAATATTTAACTCTTCAAGACTCATTTTGTCATTTCTAATCGCTTCCAACTAAATTTGACCTTTAAAATTCACATATTAATCCTATCAACACAGTTTCAACAATATCCAACCATGTAGAGTTTATAGATTCTTAATTAATTCATCAAATGGTAGAAATTCACTTTTTCTTTTCGATATCATTAATGGCACTTTCATCATCCTTTATTAAGTTCATCGGGGCATCAAATTGTCCCAGATCAATATTGAAAAATTATTTGATTCAATGTACTACAAGGCCAATAAAAGATGTTAAAAATCTATTGGTTAAAGCAATAATTTATATACATTAAAAGAGAAAAGTATTAAATATATGTTCATCTGTATCACTTAGGTAATATTGGTGTTGTAATAAGTATTTACAATTAAAATAAGCCACATATTACTGTGAGCGTGAGTAGAGTTCCTCTTATGAGCTATCACAATGAAAATTGATGAAACCACATATTACTCTGTCTTAGGATTACCTACAACAGCTAATAAGAAGGATATCCATAAGTCTTATTTAAGACTAGCCCGTAAGCTCCATCCTGATAAGTCCAAATCCAATGATTTTGAAGAATTATTCAAGGTTGTTGTCCAAGCTCATTCAATTTTGACTGATATTTCTAGTAAGCAAGAATACGATGCTATATTAAAGAGAAAGGGATTATCCAATTATACTCCATTAGGTTATAAAGAGCATACTAAGAAGCAGAATCAGAGCAATAATCTGAATCAGCAAGATGCTAGCAAAAACTCCAAGAAGAATGATGGTGTACCTACTCAATCCAAGGTTACTAGAAAGAATAAACCTTATGAACAACAACCGTATGGATTTGGATTAGATTTCAATGAAGGTAGTAAAATGAAGAAAGATAAACAAAAGGGCCGCAATACATCGAAGAATTCTAAAGAACAACAAGGTAGCCAAGAAACTACAAATACTTCCGAAAATCTACAACGTAACGCTAAAGGTAACAAAAATAATAAAAATCCTAGAAAGGATAGATTTCACACATTAGACAATAGTTTAGATACAGAGAATGACAATAAAAGGAGAAATATTAAGAAAGCTAAAGATCGTACCTCTAAGGACCAAAATACTTATTCACATACAAATTATCAACGAAAAAGGAATAAAGTAAAATTTACACAGGGCAGTATTCGAATGAGAAATCCAGAGGCCACTCAATCTAATCCAGACCTCCAAAATGATTGGGATCCTTTAAAAGATATTATATCACAATTTGGGAATAGTAATATTCAAGATGATTTTGGAATAGAAAATATAAAACCAAGCAGTGATCCAAGAACGTTTGAATTGGAAGATCTATCCTTAGATTGTGAATATGATTTTGTAGAATCAAATTCAAGAGTCAGAAGGGCAAATATGCAAAATGTTTTTATTAATGAGATGGATAGATTGATGATAAATGATCCACTTGACATGAGTAGCATTAAGCATAGTTTGTACTCGATACCATATACCAAAAGGCAAAAAACGTCACAATCAACTTATACATTTAATGATCAAAACTACAGATTCACAGAGAGATTACCGAGACAAGAGAATTCTGAGGGACCATTTGGAGAAATACCAAGTGTCTTTGAAAGTTCAACAGGGACAATGGAGAATCATCGATCAGATTTTAATCTAAGAGGAAGACCTGAAACTAGAGAAAATGATAATATCATTATACCTGAAATGATGCATTTCCCTGATGCGGTTACATCAAAAGAAGAAGAAGTTTCATTGAAAACACGATTCAACCATTTCAATGAGGACTGCAATAGAACTAAAGAATACATATTAAAGGTTTTAAAAAATCGTATCAGTGTAGATAAAGATTTAAGCGATATGATGACAGTCCCAGAATATCATTCATTAATCCTTGCTACTAAATCATTTGACGTTCACTTATCGAAACAATTACTAGAACTAAACGAACTTCAATTTAATGCTGGTCAAAGATACACAGAACTTTTCAAATCGATTCAATATTAACCTCTTAATAATAAGAATCACTATAGCATCCTGTCAGGAGATAAATAAATAAGTAATATATAAGACTTCTTTAGACAATCATCATAATATCTCATTTACATCATACCAATCATTGATTTAACTCATAGTTGGCTACGACTCTTACTGACGCGTTATTAATTACATCAAAATTGACGCGTATCAAGATCAGTACAAAAGAAAAAAAAATTGGATATTATAGAGGTTATGTTAAAAACTATGAAACCTTTGATCTTATTCAATGTTTTCAAGTTATATAAAGTGATTAAGTATTTGAGATCTAGGATATCTATTACTGTTACATTGTGTCTTTGTGTGTATATCTGTGTACACCAATTAATATTATAATAGGTAATTCTGTGAAGATGTGGAATTCTCCAAGATCCACTTTTATTATAATAGGTATTTTGTTCCATCTGTTCTACTTATGGTCCATCTTTGATATTTACTTTGTATCACCTTTGGTACATGGTATGGATCAATATCGTAGTACAGATACACCTCCTGCTAAGAGATTGTTTTTAGTTGTTGGTGATGGTTTACGTGCAGACACTACTTTTGATAAAATCACACATCCTGTTACAGGAAAGACTGAATATTTGGCACCTTTTATCAGATCGTTGGTTTTGAACAATGGTACTTATGGTATCTCCCATACTAGAATGCCAACCGAATCAAGACCTGGTCATGTTGCTATGATTGCTGGGTTTTACGAAGATGTTAGTGCAGTCACTAAAGGTTGGAAAGAAAACCCAGTGGATTTCGATAGTTTCTTCAACCAATCTGTTCATACATATTCCTTTGGTTCTCCTGATATTTTACCAATGTTTAAAGATGGTGCCTCCGATCCTAGCAGAGTTGATGCTTGGATGTACGGCCATGAATTTGAAGATTTCACTCAATCATCAATTGAGCTGGATGCTTTTGTTTTCAATCACCTAGACACGTTATTTAAAAACTCAACTACAAACAATACTTTAAATGCAGAGATTAGACAAGATGGTAATGTATTCTTTCTACATCTGCTGGGTTGTGATACGGCTGGCCATTCTTACAGACCTTATTCTGCGGAGTACTATGATAATGTCAAATACATAGACAATCAAGTTTCAGTTTTAGTTGACAAAGTCAGAGAATTTTTTGGTGATGATGAAACGGCGTTTGTTTTCACTGCTGACCATGGTATGAGTGCCTTTGGATCCCATGGTGATGGTCACCCTAACAACACTAGAACTCCGTTGGTTGCATGGGGTGCTGGTGTCAACAAACCTGTGAGAAATGAATACCCAATTTACGATAATTATACAGAGGGCTGGAATTTAGCAGATATCAAGAGAAATGATGTCAAACAAGCAGATATAGCGTCATTAATGTCTTACCTAATAGGTGTTAACTATCCTTCAAATTCTGTCGGTGAATTGCCTATTGCATATATCGATGGTAAGGAAACTCAAAAGCTATATGCTCTTTTTAATAACGCTAGAAGTATTTTAGAACAATACATTGTTAAAGAAGCTGAAGTTATTGCTTCTCAATTTGTTTACAAAGAATATTATAAATTTACTGAAAAATCACATCAAGAATACCTAAATGAAATCAATGAATTAATCGAAAAAATTAATCAAGGTGAATTAAATCTGGAAAGTAGAGCCATCAAGTTGACTGAGGAATTAATGTCTGTTACATTAGATGGTCTTCACTACTTGACTACATATAATTGGAGATTTATTAGAACCATCGTCACATTCGGATTTATTGGTTGGATTACCTATGCATTCATCAAGTTTTTAAAGATTTTCATTCTAAACAAATCTGATGAAAGAATGCTGCCATCAAAAATCAACCTAGCAAGTTTTATTTTTATTGGCGCTTTGCTTAACTGGATATTGTACTTTCAACGTTCTCCAGTAAACTTTTATATGTACTTATTATTCCCATTGTTCTTTTGGAGTCAAATAATAACAAATAATACGTATCTAAAATCTGGTATCAAAGACTTTTTCAAAGGAACATCATCTCAGAGAGAGGTTTATTCTTACTCTCAATCATTTGCGTGTTTGAATGTATCGTTAACGGTTTCTTACATCGCTGGATCTTTACGGTTGTATTTTTATGTTTTGCATTTTACCCAATTCTATGTGGTATTACTAGCATAACGACGAACTTAATGTGGATAACGACTAGTTCTTTAATTTCCGTTTTCACTCTGTTTGACGCTGTTAAAATTGAAAGTATAGAGCAAATCAATGTGGCCTCTGTATTAATATTTGTTAGTGCCATTTATAGTTTATGGAAAGTTAAGAGATCTTTGAATCCATTTTCAATCTCATTGTTTTCTATTCAAATTGCATTGATCCCACTAATGTTAGCTATAACTAACAAGTCAGTTGTTTCATTACAAAAAAGACAAGGTTTACCTAGAGACGCTCAAATCGGTGGATGGGCAATACTATTTATTTCACTTTTAGTCATGCCAATGTTGCATTATATGAAACCGAACAATGATTACAAAGTGAGATTATTATTGATATATTTGACTTTTGCACCAACATTCATAATATTAACAATTTCTTTTGAATCCATGTTTTACTTCTTATTCACTGGTTATATTGTACAATGGATCGAAATTGAATCTACTTTAAAATCCCAAAAGACTAGCGATAATTGGTTACAGTTACTTAGAGTGTCAATTATTGGATTTTTCTTGTTGCAAATTGCATTTTTTGGTACAGGTAATGTTGCATCGATTTCATCATTTTCATTGGATTCAGTTTATAGATTAATGCCTGTTTTTGATCCATTCCCAATGGGTGCCTTATTGATGCTAAAGCTATTGATACCTTATGTTGTTTTATCAACTGGTCTAGGTATATTAAATTTAAAACTAGAAATCAAGGACTATGCAATTTCCTCATTAATTATTTCGACAAGTGATATCCTTTCATTAAATTTCTTTTATCTACTAAAAACTGAAGGTTCGTGGTTGGACATAGGTATGACTATTTCAAATTACTGTCTAGCAATCTTATCATCATTATTCATGTTAATACTAGAAGTTGTAAGCCATGTAGTACTAAGAAATGTTACAATCAAAAAATCCATCAATGAATCAAAAAAGACCCAATGAGTTCTAAATATTACAATTTCTATTAATCATAAATCAACAATTAAGACACTACTAAAATTGATTGATATCAATTAATACACAATAGAGTAAAATAAGTAATTATATACAAATAGATAGTCAAGTTATTGGATAATTTACATAATGATATGATAACAATAATCTGGAATTCCCTGCATAGTCCTTGATATATCCACCAGCCTTGTTGAAGTTGGCTGCCCTTTTAAAAGGACTTGTTCCTATAATAATTAGTAGAAACGAGATGTCTTAAGGTTGTTGTTGCAACAAGTGATTATTGATAGATAAGAACAGTAAACTAATTCTTTTGTTGACATAAATGAAAGGTCACAACACAAGTAAATATTCTGAATAGTTAACTTATAAATTTGGATGTATTCAGCTCTGTAAGTTGCTCATTTTATTTCTTGGCTTGATAGTTTAGTTGCAATTTTCAATATGCACTAGGCAAGCATATTGAAAAAGTGGGCTTTGCTTTATAAGGTAGTAATAAATAGCAAAAGGTTGTCTTCTTCGATTGCTATGAAGCATTGTAGTTTTGGTAAGAGAGGCATAGCATAGATCAGTATTTGATAATTTATAAGCCAAGTTAGTTGGGCATTGTTTGGGTTACTTTCTATCTTTAATATACATTCAGTTATATATATAAAGTGAGAGATGAGCTCTGAACCATTACTAAGCAATGGAGACAACCATTATGGAGGCACTTTGACAACGATAAGTTCGACTGGATATCGAGCAATGTCAGAAGAGGAAACTGATTTAATCATTGAAGAAACTGGTATTAATGTTTTAGACAGTCTGTTGGAACCTCAGGAAGGTGAATCAGATGAGGTAAGATGGTTGAGAGAGGTGAGGCTGAAACACATTGATTTATCATGGTATCAGAAACCAAGTATACTTCTTATATGTGCAATGCTATCCTTAATTTGTATATCTGATATGATGATTAGAACGCCAATGATTTCACTTACCATTTCTAAAGTGTGTGAAGGGATTAATTATGGAGACGAAGATATTTCAAGAGAAGCAAAGATAGCCAACTGTGATAAACAAGAAGTTCAAAGAATTACATCAGAGATCACTTCACTGACAATCATAATATCTGGTATACTTAATACTTTACTTTCAGGCAAATGGGGAGCTCTCTCTGATAGAATTGGAAGAGTGCGAGTATTTGCATTTGTGGGTATTATTAAGCTAATCGGTACTATCATTCAGATATACACTGTATTACCATCAACTCCATATAGCAAAACTTTGTTAATTGCTCCAGAGGTGGTACAATCGTTAGGTGGTGGTATTTTTGCAATTGTGTCCAATAGCAACAGTTATATCACTGATGTCGCAGAACCAGAGTACAGAACGATGTCTATTAGTTTGATGATGAGTACTTTGTATGGATCAATGGGATTGGGCCCAATTTTAAGTTCGATAATTGTGAAATTCAGCGGAGGAAATTATTATTTACCTGTTTACATGTCACTCTGCCTTTTGGTTTTGTTCATTGTTCTATCATGCACAGTGATGGCTGAACCAAGGCATTCTGAAGCTATGGAAAAGGCTAAAGTTGCATATGAAGAGAAAAACAAGAAAATAGAAGAAAAGCTTGATAGTATCATTGGCGAGACCAAGGGATTAGCCAAACGTATAATGAAATATGTTCTACTAACATCGTTCTACATCGTTGATATATTCACACCCTTAAAATCTCTTTGGATCAAACCAAGGGAGCATGATAACTCTTTAAAGCCTAGATATACAGTTATTCTATTAATTGCAATAGACATCCTGTTTGTATGTTCTACAGTGGCAATCATGCCATCAGTAGTTTTATATGCGACTTTTAAATTTGAGTGGACAGCTGTTGAACTAGGTTACTTTATTTCAATATCTGGTATAGGAAGAGCAATTATATTATTAGCACTAGCACCATTGGCTATCCACCTACTGAAAAAAAGATACAAGACCTCTACCAGTTCGATAGATCAAATCGATATAATCAACATAAGGACATCGCTGATTACAGTCACTCTGAGCATATTTTTTTTACTATGGTTAAAAGATTACTACATATCGATGGTACTTTTTGCCATATGTCAAGCATTGAGTGCTGTCAGCTCGCCTACCCTAGTTGGTACCATCATAAAGTATTGTCCTAAAGCAAACGTCGGAGAATGTTTTGGAGGCATGGCATTAATTAGTTCATTCATTATGCTATCTGTGTCACCATTACTACTACAAATATATGGCTATACAGTGTCTACCAAACCAGAACTTTTCATGTACATACCATTGATGTGTGGTTGCCTATCAGTTATACTGACATTTGCATTAACCCCCACAGAGGATATCCAAGATTAAAGAGAAACAGGGCAAAAAAGACATAAGTGGAAACAAACAAACAAACAACAAACAAACGCGACACCCACGCAACAAAGGGTACCAGACTCATACCTCAATTAGCATCTAATATAACACACTACTACATATAATATTATATACATCTAAACACATCGCTACCTGTCCCATACGTCATTAATCGTACCTTGCTTGCTTGTCTTTATCGAACCATTTGAAAGCTCTCTCCATAACTTTTTGCTGGTAGATTACCCCTTAGAGACACCAATCCAGATCAGAATAAATGAATAACTCATAATTCAAATAACAGGATAAACAAATGCCAAATAATTGAACCATAATCAACACTTTATATACTCTGGCTGTCATTAAAACATGATCCATTGGTCTGATCTTAACACTACCTACCATCCAAAATCTCGAAATTACTAATCACTATAATCACGTGACTACATACCTATATATTTTTACCAATTTCGACCTGCCACATCAAGGAAAAAACTGATTGAATGATTATAATGATGAAACTTTATAAGGATTGAAGAATCAGCCAAGTTTAAAAGTGGATAGAACCTATAAATTGATTGGCTGGAGGATTGAGAATAGTGGAATTACGTTCTAGATCAACAAGAAGATATTTATCAGTTGAATTTGGTGTTTTTGATTTATTTAGTTAGAAGGTAGAAGAATCTGGAAGAACAGAGACAGAGAGTAGGTGAAGAAAATTTGGTCTTTGACAAAGGAAATCTTAGGTTAGGAGTTTTGATTATACCGAGCTTAGATAAAAAGTTATCTTTCCAAAGGATTTGAAGGTATACATATCTCGTTCTATTTTTTATTTGACGTCGTGATACTCCATTGAAGAAGGAGAGAAAGAGAACTTTTATTATAAAAGGGATCACGATAGGATTTTTGAAGGCAAAAAAAATAAATTGCACGAAGGCAATCCCCCAGTTGGGTTTTTATTTTATTTTATTTTACTTTATTTTATTTTACTTTATTTTATTTCATTATTCATAATTTATATTGCACTTTAAGGAAAGATTTCCATCATTAACATGGGTACTGTAGAACAGAAAAGCACTCATACTTCCCCTCCAACATCTCCTATTTCAAGGGCGAGATCGATTTCAGGATCTATTAAAAGTTTATTCAAACCTTCAAGTGTTCAGAATAGTACGCCCACAGTTTCACCTCATGAATCTTCACCACCTTTAGGAAACAGTGATAATTTGAAAAAATTGGTTGATACCAAAAGAGCTGAATTGAGTTCTTCTCGTGGAGCTCCTCCTGTGAATGTCAACAATGTTAGTAATCTAAGTATCAACACAGATGTTCGTCCAGCTGATGACCAACCACAGGTGAAGTCTGCAAAGAGCCCAATAATTCAAACTCCTAAAATGGCAATGAATATTGTTCCACAAAATATTAAAAGTGTTCTAAGTTCACCAAGACAGAGTAGCTCTACGAATGATAGAAGTTCAATAACTTCAGCAACATCTTCTGTTACTTCAGCCAATGACCAAAAAGAAAAGAATTATGGATCTGGAAATGGAAGTGCGGATGATATACCCATTGCACAACTAAGGCTATCAGAACAAGACAGGGCTCAAGATTATACAATCGATAATGCCCTAGATACAAAAGATAAATCAAAACCTGTAAAGAGGAATAATTCGACTTCTGCTTTTAGGGGTAGGAAGGATAAGAATTTTGAATCATCGGAATATGAAATTAGATCCAATTCATTATCAAGAATTCATTCAACCCCTCAAAATGAAAGCCCAACAGTTAACAATATTCATAGAGGTCGTCCATATTCTGAATCAATATCTATATCGTCCCTCAAACACATAGAACAGGAATCCAAGTGTATTTTGCAAGTGGATAACTTTAAAGTATTTGAAAATGGTATGCATGTTCATAATCTGAAGATCATGCCAATCGTGAAGAGTGCACAAGCTGATGCGGCAAATGACCATGATAGTAACGAATTGAACAAACAAAAGTCAATGTTTTCGTTAACTTCTATTTTTAAGAGCCATAAGGAGGATTCAGGAGTAGACAATAGTCCATTGGAAAATTTGGATAATGCAGTGTCATTATTACCTTCCATTAAGAATATGGCTGTGTACAATAGGAAGAGAAATATAAGCAGTTCAACAGCTGGTACTGGTGGTTCAGATTCAGATTCAATTCCTGACGATTTATCGGAGAGAATGGTCAATCCTTGTGCAGCAATCGGAGCCGAGGAATTAAAACTAATTAATACTCTTTCTGAAAGAATTAACGATGCAATATTATGTAAATCTGGAAAAAAGTCATCTCACATGTTAAAGGAAAAGGACCCTGATGCAATGACTTTTACTCAACTATATGGTAAATCGATGGGTGTTGTTCTTGGGCATGGTGCTTATGGTGTCGTTAGATTATTTTCAAGAAATGCTACAGAACGTGATCCGCAGTACTTACAGACATACTGTAATGGTCAAAAGATGTTCTTTGCCGTTAAAGAGTTAAAGCCAAAATCAAGTGAACCAAAAGAAAAATTTAGTACAAGAATAACTTCTGAATTCATAATAGGACATTCATTAAATCATTCGGAAAAGAAAGGTGGTAGCAAATACTCTCCAAATATTATCAGAGTACTTGATTTATTAGAAATTAGTAGCGGCTCCTTTATTGAAGTTTTGGAATTTTGTCCATCCGGTGATTTATATAATATATTAACCAGGAAGACAAAAAATGGAACTGCTCTGCATCCATTAGAAGCTGACTGTTTTATGAAACAATTGTTGACAGGTGTACAATATATGCATTCACATGGTGTAGCACATTGCGATTTAAAACCAGAAAACATTCTGTTCCATCCAAATGGTTTATTGAAGATTTGTGATTTTGGTACAAGTTGTGTGTTCCAAACTGCATGGGAAAAAAATGTCCACTTCCAAACTGGTGCCGTTGGTTCCGAACCTTACGTTGCACCTGAGGAGTTTATTCATGATTTTAATTATGATCCAAGATTGGTAGATTGCTGGAGTTGTGGTGTTGTATATTGCTCTATGGTATTAGGCCATTATTTATGGAAATTGGCTGTAAAAGAAAAAGATCCACTATATAAAGCATTTTATGAGGAAATATCTTCCAATAAAGAATTTTACGTATTTGAAGAAATGAGACACGTTAACCATGAAATTAATAGACTCAGAAAAATTTCGTTATATAAAATCTTCCAACCTAACCCGGATAAGAGAATAACAATAGATCAATTATTGCAATCTCCATGGATGAAGAACACTAGATGTTGTATTGATTACAAGACTATTTCAAGTTAGGGATACCAATCCTCATGTATATTTAGAAACTAGGTATACATATAATTTTACATTTTTATATTTTTTGCACGTAAAAGTAATTACTTAATTATTTAGAATATTATTGTATTTATTTCCAGTACTTCCAAATAAATGCATCGAAAGACATATTTTGCTAAATGTGTTAATTTAAATTTATTTTTGGTATAAAAAAAGTTTATGAAATAAAAAATACACTCGATACAATTTCTGTTAAAGAAATATATCATAATAATACACCTTTTTATTTTAAATGTTGCAAAAGGTATAAGTTATACCTAAGGATGAGATCAGTCCTTACCGACATCATGAGATAATGCAGATTCAATCATATCGATGGTCCAACGTTTATCGACGTTAAGTGTCATGGAACCCACAATAGATTCATAGAGCTCCTTAAAGCAGGTCATATTCTCCATGCCTTCCGGACAATAAGGTGTCTCTATATCAATGTTCCCAGTTTTACAAATTTGCTTCAAAGGTATCTTGTCAAATTTTCCCGAAGATATCATGGCCCTTAGTCTTGGTTCATACTCATGCTTAAATGGTAATCGACCAATTAACATTGTATAAATCATTACACCGAAAGCCCAAATATCAGCGGGAGGTGCTAATGGAGGTGGTGAAGGTAGCAACAATTCAGGGGCAGCATATGGTAAAGAACCTATGTGAGAATGTGGATCTGGACCTATAGCTCCAATATTCGTTTTGTTTCTTTCAAGTTTTTCAAACTTTGGGCTCAATTGACCGCCGAATAATGGTGAGGAAATTCTTTGCAATATTGGAGAACTAGAATTAGATAATTCAGAGCTCGAGAACGATGAAGCATGTGATTTTGGGATGGGATTAACAGCTGTAGTTAAATGACTTTTCATTTTTTTTGATTTTTTCACTTTACTACTAGTTGTGACTTTTTCAGCGTTTAAACCTTTTGCTTTCGGACTTTCTTGGTTATCTAGCTTATGGGCAGTAACTAAAGTTTCATCAAGAGAACCAGAGTGTTTATCTGATCGTCTATCTTTGGAAGTGAATTTTAAATTTTCGAGTATACAATCTTTGAAAACATTTTCTCCGAATTCTTTATATGATTTATCATTACTTGCTTTTTCTATACCTTTTTCTCCATAGTAACAACTCATTCCAAAATCACAGATATATACCTTCCAGCTATCGGGATCAGAAGTCGACTTCTCTAGAAGACAATTTTCAAGCTTAATATCACCATGTACTATCGATTTTGAATGCATGTATTTCAATCCCGAAATAATTTGTAAAGCAAGCTTCATTGTGGTATTGCATCTATCCTTTATCTTAATCTTAGTATTAACATATTCGTCCCATGTTATCACTAAATCATATAGGGTACCATCGTGAATTCTTTCTGTCAAACAGTACATCGCATAATCATTGTCTAAAGTCCACTGAATTAATGGAAGAATGCATTTATGTTTTAATTCTTTCCAGACCATAACCTCTCTTATAACTTGCTTTTTTACCCTTTCATTATTCCTAAATCTAACGATTTTAATTGCCCTACAATCACCAGATTGTAGGTCATAGCATTCTCTTATCATTCCCCAAGCACCAAATCCAATTATCTTCCCTAATGAATGTCCTAAAATTTTCATTCCCTTATCATCAGGTTTGAAACTACTAATACTAGCGGTTGATTGTAGAGAAGGGGAGAATGAGGTAAGGAATTGCGAAGCGACCGAACCATGGCCAGATTTGAGAGAATTTCTGTGTATTGAAGCATTGCTTTTAGATGTTGTCAACATGAACTTTTTAATTAAAATCATCATTAGTTTATAATTTTTATCTGGTGAAATATCTAATAAAACTTTTTTCCTTTGTGAATATGGCATAGTTAAGAAATCCTTCGGTAGCCTCTTAATTAGCTCTGGTACCTCTTCTGGCGCTATTTTTAATTCCGAGAACAGAGATATTGTATTATTTGGCATTAACGACAACGAAGATGAAGCTGATTCATACGAATCAGGTATGGATGAACGTCTTCTTCCTGCTGCAAACGAAGCAAATGATCTACTATATTTACTCAAATTGGAATCAATTCTATCATTAGAACTATGAGATAAATCTTCATTGTTCTTAATCATATTGTTTTTACGAGCTTGAAATTCCAACCCTTTATCTAATTCAATGGGTGAGAATTCAACATGGTTTTTCGTGGCTGCATTTGGCAAAGGAATTGGTTGAACCTGAGCATGAGATGATGTAAATATCATTGAATCATTAGGGCTTGGTATACTACTAGTAACATTATCATCTGTACTCCAAGTCGTAAATCTAGAGATCGGAACTTCATAATCCTGTTCTTCCAGTCTCTCAGTTGAAATTTGCAATCCAGATTCATTCTTCCTTTGAAGAATCCCACTGTTATTTTTTGAGCCTGCCAGCAACTCATTCTTATTATTTGTATTTTTAAATATCAAACTTTCATTTCTGGATGGCACAGAAGAATTATCATTTTCCCATCTTATAGCTACATCCCTGAAATCCAAACCGGGAATACATTCATCATTCAAACCTTGATCTACAATCTTTGAATCGTCCTCGGAATCGTTTATTATTCCTGCTGGTGTATTTATCGTATGTCTACGAATTCTAAAATTATCTGGCAAAGGGTTGCTTGAATTATTGCCTTCTCCATTCCCACTGTTTATAAGGTGGATTGGCCTATGTTTGAAATCATCATAAAGTCTAACTCCAGTAGCTGGATCAAAATTAGCCATCTCATTACCAGAATAAGCTCTGACTAAAGTTGATCTTGAAGGGGCTTCTTGGTCTAATTGATAAACCCTTTTAGGTCTAAAATAAAGAGTATCAAAACTATCATCTCTTTTCCCCAAATTATCTCCTATTTCATCACTAACATCATTACTAGATGAATCACCATCAAACCTCCCAATAGATTCATAACCTCCATTTCTTTTCCCAATTACCTGCTCTTGTCGTAAAACCAATGAAGAATTGGACATAGCAAAAGTTCAGCCGTTTATCTTTAACACTACAATTTTATAATTCCCAGTCCAAATAAACTCAATATAATAAGCAACTATGCACATTCAACTAGAAACTAAGAATGACAAGTCAGAATAATTAATTTAAAAGGGTATGTTATATTGATATACCTTTAATCATAGTTCTTGTTTCAGTATCAACTTCTTTTAACCATTTAACTGAATCATCTCATCTCTTGCGGGTGAGACTCCCCCAATTTACACGTGACTACAGGATCTTGATATCATATAATACGTAGATAACCATAAATAGGTGACCATAATAACGGTAAACCTTTGGGAACTTGCTAAAAGCAAGGTTAAAAGAACATCTCAAATACCTATTGACTGTAGTGCTAATTGGACCATCAACTAAAACGGATTGTTTAGGAACTTCCTACTTCCCTCATTTGCAGTTGCTTCTATCTCGCTCTCTTTTTCGAACAGATTCATTAAGAAGATTGTTGCAAGAGCAAATACTTTACTGACACCATTGATAAGATGATATGATTGTTTATTATACATATATGTTGTACCGTCTATATATTATGTACTCCATTGCTACAGGTTCTTAATATTGACATTATCCTTCCTTTTTTCTAGTTTTGTATTCTGGTAATCGTATTCTTAATGATGATAACGAAAGAGAATTATGTAAAATATGGGAATGACTGGGTCAAATATCAAAAGAGGGTGAAATAAAACTTAAGAAATTATTTTATTTCATATTGCTATTCAAAATATTAGGAAAATAGATGGATTAATTTTATTTTATTTCTAGATTAATGTCTTCTTGAACGCTTGCTCTTTCCTGGTCTAGATGGCTTGCCTTTCATTTTTCTTTGTGAGAAACCAGTGACATCCATTGAGGAGTCAGCATCGTTCTTTCTTTTGAATCTCTTCATACCACCTTGACCATACTTGCTGTTTTTAGCAGCTCTCTTGGCGTTAGGACCCTTCTTCTCGACTGCAGCAGCTTCTTCAACACCGACATCAAAGTCATCATTGGAGATTTCATTGTGCTTTCTCTTCTTTTTCAATGATTTAATCTTATCCAAAGTCTCTCTCTTTTCAGCTTGACGTTTTTGTAAAGTGGCAACTTGAACTTGCTTACCGAACTTCTTCAATTGTCTTTGTTTTCTGGCATCTTCACGAGCCTTCTTTTCACTAGCTTCTTGTACTAATTTACCTTTGATCTTATCCATATGTTCATCACTCTTGACCATTTCAGCGAAATAATCAAGTGGTCTTTTGAATGGTACTTTTAATCTTTTCAAATGATCACGAGCTTCCAAAACTGCGTTCAAGGATTGTTTATAAAATGCTAATTCTCTTTCGGTATCATCATAAATATCCTTAATACCTTCATCGGCATTTGCTTCAGAGGTAATACTTTGATGTTCTTGGAAAGAATGTTTTTTCCACGGCAATTGGATACGTTCTAAAGAGTCCTTAATAGCTCTAGTGTTGTTGATGGTTAGCTTTTGGTGTGGAACAATATCAGCATCTGAATCAAACTCAACATCAGATAATGGAACATCTTCTGCTTCTGCTTCTGCTTCTTCTTCTTCTTCCTCGTCGTTGTCTTCTTTTTCTATTTCTTCATCTTCATCTTCATCTTCATCTTCATCTTCACTGTCATCTGATTCAGAAGCACTTTCAGCCAAACGGTTCAAATCTAATGTTTCTTCTTCTTCATCTTCTTCATTTTGTTCTTGTTCTTCCTTCATTTGCTGTTTCTTTAACTTTCTCTTATCTTTCTTCGATAGAGCTTGACTCTTATATTCTTCTTCAGCACCGTTACTTTCAGATTCAATATTTGCATCAGCTGCATCAGCTGCTACAACGTCATCAGCAGTGACAACGGTTGGTTCTTCACTTTCCATTTGCTTAGCTTGCTTGCTTTTCTTGACCTTTTCAGCTTTGTCCATTTTCTCTTGGTCTTTTTGGTGAGCCAACAGCTCCTTCAATTTAAATCCCTTAGCCATCTCGAAAAAATCTACTGGTTCCTCAGTCTCTACCCAATGATAAACTAAAATCAATCAAAATCAATCAAAATCTAATTAATATAAAGATATACTTCTTTCTATAACTAATAATCAATTGTTCTACTGGTTTACTGATCGATTTAAAGTAGTAGCTCATCGCATCTCATCGCTCATTGAAAATTTTCCACTATGTATGGTTTTTCTCGTTTTGTATGCTGATAGAACTCAAAAGCAAATTACCCTACCTTGGTAAGAATTCATTAATCTCGCTATCAAAATGTGTTCACTATGTCTATCAGATTTATAACGATGTCAATGGCAATGCTATCGAACCCATGACAGCAATCATTACATACATTCTTGACCTGGCAATCAAGATCTAAATAATATCAAGGTGTGATTAATTTATCCTAGTAATTAGAAAATCATCCCATTATAAGGAATTACATTTTTCTTTATTTCGTACTAACCAATAGTATGGGGGACAAAGTAAAATTATATGCTTCTGACTCTAAACTGTTTCTTTAGGCTAGATACCTTATTTCATTCTTATCACTTCTATTCTTATATCTATTCAATTTATAAACAATGAACGCACTGAAGGTTTGCCGATATTTATTACTTTTGTCAACACATTTCTTACACCAAACTTTAATAGCTATGAATGTAATGATCTTGGTAACTATGCAAATGATTTTAATGATTTACTAACTATATATATTCTAATGTCTATAAACTCAGTACTAATTTAAACCAGGTCATTTTCTTTTAGTTGTTCAAATAAATCTGCGTCAATAAATTTCTCTAATGTTGGTCCGTCGTTGGACATAAACCCTGCATTAGATATACCTTTCCTTCTTCTGGTCTTCATTACGAAATCACGACTTAGACTGTTGTATGGAGCTGGTCTTAATTTAGGAATAGGAGCATCCTCATCCATCACATCTCCTGGTACTTTACGCCATATTTTATTCCAGAAATGCAATTGACACATAGCTTTACCCTCCGTTGACAATCTAAGATCGGTCTCAAACCCTACAGACTCAATGACCGGTAATTGAGCTCGTATTTCTGTGAATGGTGTCGCAACAATTTTATTCATTCTGTATATTCTTCCACCTCTTCTCTTATTGAATAGTTCCTCTACAATTGGTATCAGTAGATTATGTACGATAACATTAACCTCATAAATGGGTTCGAGAAATGTTGGTACTGCAGTTAATAATGCCACATAGCAGGCTTTTCGAAGTAATGGAATTAACTGGGTCCCTACCGTTCTATCTTCTTGATTATCAATACTTAGTTGTAACAATTTAAATTGAACACCATGAATTGGCTCCTCTGCAAGTGGACCTTCTCTTGTAGCCCAATAAAACCCTTGGCAGATTTGTCGCCTGAAAGATTCAACTAAAGTTTTGTCGACCTCATCTGGTAACGTATCATCGACAAAAGCATTACAGTGATAAAATGACCATAAATTTCTGGCCTCTAGGGAATCCCAATCGTAATCTGTTCTTAACAGTTTGGAAAGTTTTTGACGATCTTCAAATATATCTGAAGGAATTCTGTTCTTAGTCAAATCTTTAAGTAAGGACAACTCTAGTGGTTTAGCACTTACACTAACTGTAACATTATTACTCGATGAATGAACTGGTATGGCAGCAAGTGATTCACCAGAACAACTTTCTGAAAAAACTGTCATAGGATTTGATACTTTGATTTCAATTCCAGAATATTTATTTCTTAGATCAGATAGGAAACAGTCTAAGTATAATTCACCAAAGCCAATCAATACATGCTCGCCAGATTCTTCTACTCTCATTACAATACCAGGATAAGTTCTACCAATCTTGTTTAAACCATCCAACAACTTCGACAATTCTGAAGGCTTCATTGGCTCAATGATAACTTTAAAGATTGGTTCGTTGATGTAATCAATTTCTTTAAAAATAGGGATATTTGTTCCAGATCCGTTGTATATAGTTGCTGTTTTGGCAAAAGAACTTGATATTCCTTTAACAAGAACAATTTGACCACAAGAGGCACTTTGAACTGAGATGATAAATCTACCGCAGAGAAGACCAATCTCACTTATCTCGATCAAGGGAAATTCTTCTGCATCCACTTCAAAAATTTCACCATCCTCATTCTCTGACGCTGACAAATTAGACGAATCGATTACACGCACCTTAGATCCAACTTCTAAATTTCCTTTATAAATCCTTAACATCGACCATTCAAATCCATCAATATCCATATTCTTAATACAATGGGCTAAAATAGTTGTATTTTCATCATGAATATCTCCTCTCAGGAGTTTAGATTTCTTCTTGCCCAGGACTTCATTTGTATCAGGCAATTCAACTATACTCTGAATTAAACCCGATTGCTTTTTGAATATCAAATTACAGATATATCTTAATAATGGCTGAGAATCATAATTAAGAGCATTTTCATCTAATTTAATTGAAAAGTGATATTTAAGTAATTTCGATAAAACTGATGGGTCGTTAGCAAGTGTATGAATAAAAATCTTGTAAATTGGAAGCAAAATGAACTCAACAAATGTATTGAATTTAGTTTGATCTTGCACCCCTTCTTTTATCTTTCCATCAGAATAGTAATAATTTCCCCATAGCTTTTTTTCTAATTCTACGACAATTTTTGTTGGTAACTTTTCTGAATAATAGTACTTAATGAATTCACGAATTGTAAATGTAAAACCTAATTTAGCTGAAGCAAATACAATATTATTTATAGAGGGCGAGTATGGTTTCTTTGTATAGCTGTTAATTTCTCCTACTATATGATTTAATTTCAAGTATGCATCCATTGGAGGTAGTTTTAATTCTATAATTAATCTATCAATCTTGTTTAAAACAAAAATCATTTCTAGTCCTCTATTTTGGCATTGTTGGATCAATTGACCAACTACAGAAGTGATACCTTCGACAACATCGATACATACAATTGCATATTCTGATACTGCTAAACCGACTGCCACTTCATCAAAAAAGTTCACATGGCCTGGCGTATCAAGTATATTCAATGCTACCGATTTATCGTTTAAATCTGTTCCAAGCATTGTAAAACCATTTATCTTTAGAGATAAACCTCTATCTACCTCTTGTTTTAAATTATCTGTATATTTTAATGGTTTCCAACCTAATTTGATATTCTTACTAGAGTTATTCAGCAATTTATGTTCATCTAAAATTAAAGTATCCAATAAAGAAGTTTTACCAGAGTGTAAAGAACCAATTATCACCACATTTTTTATTCTCTCAGGGATATTCAACGTTCCTTTCAAATATTCTCTATCGTAATTGCATTTAGGTATTTTCTCTTTAGGTTTGTTAAATATTGCATGTTCAACCGCTTTAGTTCTTTCTAAAGAAGGCTCCACTAAAGGCACATTTGCTTCCTGTATATCTTCTGTCTCGACTAGAATCTCCACTTCATCGCCAAATTGACGTTCTATTAAAGATGTAGACTCGGTAGAGTCTAAAACTTCTCCTTCATCACCCAATTCTTGGATCTTGTTACTCTCAATTTCAACTTCAAAATCTTCATCATCGGAATCAACAAGTTGTTCTCCTACTAAATTACCAAATTCATCATACAAATCCTCATCCATAGTTATCCTACTATCTGATAAAATGTTCACCAATATAATAAAACCAATACGGGATTGTTGGACTCTATTTGTTACTATTATCGAAATACCACAACTCTTTTACTTCTATAAGTTACTTGATATTATACACCTTTTAAAGCATCTAAAAAGTTTCATTGCAACTCATCGCGTACTTAATAACGACAGGTTGAACAGACAATGAATTTGATAAAAGGATGTGAAGTGGTAATAGTGCTTCAGGTAGGGGATACTTTCGAATGGTAATTGTATTGTTATTGTTTGAAAAGATGGCTTTCTTTTCATATAGATATTATCACTCGATGTCTCCTGATATGCACATACGAAAGACCTGACAGATGATATATGAAATTATAGAATGTTTACTTCAAGGGTTAAATAAATAAATATATATATATTATTTGAAGTCGATATATAAGAGACCACAAATGATGTAGAAGTTCCAAATCAAAGCCCATTTATTTTTGGCTTATTCTCTATAAGGAAAGTACTTCTGTGAGTAGTAGTTTAGACAAATAAACCACTTGCCAAAATTAATACCACACCAATGCAACACCACTTCAGACAGGTGGTACCTAAACTATGGTTTTCTTTGACTTCTTCATCTTGTTCACCATCATGATGGTGATGACCATCACTGAAACCAATACCTGTTTGAAACATTTGTAATCCGATTACCAGTAGGAAACCAGCTGTTAAACTTAAGAAAAATTGCATTCTCAAATCTGATTCAGGGTCATTGCTATCTTTATCCTTGTTTCTGAAGATCCAATACCCTATCAGAGCACCTAATGGTTGGGACCCCCCACCTAATACGGTTGTTATTAAAATCGGAATGGTTTTAGATTGTAAAGCTGCATAGAATGGCAAAGTCATTGCGAACCCTTCAACAAAATTGTGAATAGCTAAACTTATAAAAATTGAAAGACCTAGTGACGAGCTTTTATCTCCTCTGTTGGTGTAATATATGATGAAACCTTCTGGGAACTTGTGCAACGTCAATACCAAGACCGTCTGTAAACCGATGGATAATAGTTTTGAAAATGGTGTTTCTAGATGATGATGATGATCACGACTGACATGGTCGTTAAACTGATGATCGGAATGATAACTTGCGGAATTATGAATTGTGTCATTGTGTATATGAGGATGTTGTTCTAAATCGGCATTTGATTTACGTCCAGACAGGAAATGTTCACGATAAATAGATAGGTTTTCCAAATCATAACCGACATCATTTTCTAAACAAGATACACCATGACCATGGCCTTTTCCTATAGTAGAATTAGTAGTGGCATTCTCAGTGGTAGGCCTCGAACAGCATGAACCAGATCTAGTGATAGCAGATGATTGAACAGGCTCGGGGACACAGGAGAAGCTCTTGCTCTTTGCCATGGGCACACAGGACCCCAAATCACAACTACCCATATTCGAAGACTCTGTATTGGTGATCAGATCTATTAAGGTAGACTTCTGAGTATTCCTTTTCGAAAGAAGCGGTCTAACCTCATCGTTTACCAATGAGTCAGAACTTTGATCATTATCATTGCCAGTATAAGATACCTCTGTATGCTCATGGTCACTGTGGTCATCATGATGTTCTGTATCATGAGAATGAGCACAATGTAATAAAGATTCACTAGCGAATGCATGAACTATATAGTTAATAGATAAACTAGTAAGAATCCCAAAGAGGAGGCCAACGAAAACTTCAACACTATTTTTATCGTCCATATGCGGTAGCATCTTGTAAAGAGCAGTTGTAATCATGGAACCTGCACTCAGAGACAACCCATAATTAACCAATTTTGTATTAGTATTCTGTTTTGTCCTCAAGGTCATTGAAAGAAGAGGAACACATAACCCACCTAAAATACACAACCCTGAATTAATCAAAGAAAACGAAAGCCATCTAGGAATGTCCATCATCAGTAATTGAATTCAATAATCTATAATCTAATTACCAGCAAACCCTAAGCCAATATACCTTGTCCTTCTTAATTTATTTTTATTTCTATTTTTATTTAATACCTCCTTGTCAGAATGGCGATGCTTTTACCCAAATTTGATACTCTTAAAACCAAAAAACTCCACAACAAAAGAGGACTTCCACTTAAAACACGATTAAATACAACACACAGACCTACAAATTTACAAAATTCTAGTGGTTTGACCTGAATTAACTGTATTTATCCCACTTTCTTCACCATTGAAAGGCAACATCTTCCTTTGTTATATGTCGATATTCTAAAATATTCAATACTTTTTGTAGTGTATAAAAAGGCCAATAAGGTGAAGGTGATGTAAAAGAACAAACCACTTTGTAAAGGATGGGTAATCTAGTTTGGAGAAGATTGGGGAGGTTATATCAAGGGATTGTGGGCATTTTTTTAGAGATTGGTGATTGTTTTGGGGTGTGGCTTGGAGTGTTGGTTCTGGGTTTGGATATGGGATAAGTGAAGGTGAAGCTAAAAGAGACGGGTTTCCATATTTAGAGTATTTCTGATTTAAAGATGGCGGTATTAGATTGGGGGGGGTTATTGGGATGGTGGTAGAAGCTGGTAATCTGAGGTTCCCATCCTTTTTATTTCAACTTTGATTAGTTTCGCTGGAATTAGAGAGAGTTTATTATTTTGGTTTTAGTGGAGGTCGACATCTTGGTGGAAAAGAAAGATTGAAATGGGACAAAATAGCCAAGCATGAGCCAGGACCAGTTTCATCCCATGGCCTGGTTGCTGGTTGTTTCGAAATATGAGGAACATTGGACTATCCAAGTCCAACTTAATATACAATTATTTGAGGTACTGGATCAGCGGCAAATTATCTGCCTACCTTTCCCATAGTTAAGAGTGTATCACTACGGACGACATATTGAATTTTGCTAAAGAGAGTGAGAGAGATGGCTGGATGAATGTGTCGAAGTTAAATTTGAACAAAAGAGAGAGAATGGTTAAAGATATATAAACAGAACAAGATTTATGAATGGGTATTGATTGAAGCTATTTGGTTCAAAAGAACGAGGGATATACGTTGACGTGAGATTTCAAGTCTTATCTGTGTCGCTGGCTTTGGGGGAAACCAATTTTAAGCAGGTGATTGGTGTTTTAGTTTTGTTTTTTTTCTAATACCAAGTTAAAAGCATTTTTATCTCTTTATTTATATTGCTACTAGTTTATTAATTGCCCAGTCTATCCATAGTTATTTGGGATTTGATTTGTCAACTATACACTGACTTTCATTTTAATATTAAGGAACCAAGGAAGTTATGGCATCATCAGCTACTTCCTCGCCTTCACTAGAGGCATCAGGGTCTGCAGTTCCTGCACAAAGAGACTTCTCAAATGAAGAAGATAAGACACAAGAGGCTTTGACAACTTTTATAAATTTGGAAGATTGTAAATATGCCAGTAAGTATATTGGTAATGCCAAAAGTAGTGATTTTATGGAGTGTGACTGTTATGAGGAGTTTGAAGAAGGAATAAACCATGCCTGTGACGAAAACTCTGACTGTATCAATAGATTGACTTTAATCGAATGTGTAAATGGGTTATGCGATACTTGTGGTGATAACTGTCAGAACCAGAGATTCCAAAAAAAGGAATATGCAGATATCTCAGTATTTAAGACTAAAATGAAAGGTTACGGTGTACGTGCCAATAAAGATATAGAGGCAAATGATTTTATTTACGAATATAAAGGTGAAGTAATCGAAGAAGATGAATTCAGGGAAAGACTGATAGATTACGATGAAAGAGGTTTCAAACATTTCTATTTTATGATGTTGCAAAATGCTGAATTTATCGATGCCACTATAAAAGGTTCATTGGCTAGATTCTGTAACCATTCTTGTAACCCAAATGCATACGTAAACAAATGGGTCGTTGCAGGCAAATTGAAAATGGGGATTTTTGCCAAAAGAGATATCTATAAAGGTGAAGAAATTACTTTCGATTATAATGTGGATAGATATGGTGCTACTGCCCAAAAATGTTATTGTGAAGAACCAAATTGTATAGGCTTTTTGGGTGGTAAGACTCAGACCGATTCCGCTTCATTACTTCCTCAAAGTTACGCTGATGCGTTAGGAGTAAAAGTGTCTGTAGAAAAGAAATGGATCAGAGAGATGAAAGCCAAAGGTTTGAAAATAGATAAAAGTAATGGAACAAACATCAATATATCCTTTGTAGAATCATTGTCATTAGCTGCTTGTGAAAGCATGGACGAGGTTACCAAAGTAATGAGTGTATTATTACAGATCGATGATGAATACATTGGACAAAAACTACTGAGCAGACTTTTCATGATAACAGATGAGTCTTTGTTGCACCAAGTCATTAAATTCCATGGCTACAGATGTTTTGCCAAATTATTACAATTCTATGCAAATGATATTGGCCTATTGGGTCAAATTTTGGAATTTTTAGATAGGTTACCAAAGACTACAAAAAACGGTATTACCTCATCCGGTATAGACAAAAAAATAAATGATTTGATAACGAGAGATAATACCTTATATAATAAAGGTGAAGAGTTACTGGAAAAATGGAATTCATATGAAACATATAATAGAATATCTAAAAAGGATATCAATGAAATTTCTAAGAAAGCGACAGATGTCAGAAGAATAAGATTGCCTCCAGGCTGGGAAATTGTGCATGAAAATGGTCAACCAATGTACTATAATGCTCAATTACAGACAAAGTTACGCCACCCTCCGTCAGGCTCGTCCAAAACGTTTAATTCCAGGACATCTTCTAGAGATAACTTGCATGGTTTTCACAAGAAAAATTCTAACTTTAATAAGAGACATAGACTTGATGATGACGCCTATGAGAAGATTAAAATGAAGAGAATAGAAAATGAAATGAAAGCTTTAGAAAAGGCTAAGGATGAAGAGAAACGTTTGTTAAAGGAAAAATTTGAATTAGAAAACCAGAAAAAATCTGAGTTAACAAAGATTATTGAATTTGCTAATAAGCAAAAGGAATTGGAAAGAGAACAATCGATAAAAGAAAAGGAAGAGAGAGCGAAAAGACGTGTAGAAAAGAAACAAGTATCTCGTTCTAGTCATATCGAACATAAATGGAATAAGTTTTTTGCCAGCGTTGTGCCAAATCTCTTGAAAAAATATGAAAATGAACATAATATCAGTCACGAGCATACAAAACATTGTTCAAGAGAAATTGTAAAAATATTAACCAGCAAAGAATTGAAGAAGGATCCTTCGAGAGCACCAGATGAAGAACCTACCAAAGAAAAAAGAGCTAAAATCAGAGATTTTACAACAATCTACATGGACAAGTTCATACAAAAATATCAAGATAAAAAATCTACTAAGCATGCATAAAACCTGGTTTTCTTTTAATTTCAACTCTTAATAATCACTAAGCAAAAAGAAAATGAGGCTATTACTTATAAAAGCAACCATGTAGTTTTACATAAGCTGTATCAGTACTAATAATATCCTACAACATTCATTGTAGATCACCTACAAAAAATCAACAACCTTGTAAAACAGTATTCTGGCTAACTCAAGTTGAGACAGGACTGGGGAAACCCTCAAATAGAACCTTGTTTGTAGTCACTGTCTTTTGCTGATCTATCCGATGTTAGTCAGTTTCAGATCTTGTAATTACCCGATTAGGAAATTTACATCTTGCTAACATGTAACAACTTAAATACAAGAAGAATTGAAACTGAAGAATAAAAGATATAAATACTGTCGATATAATTCAACATCATGGGATTGATGGATAGGATATATCTGTCATGTAGACTATGACAGCATCCAACCAGACTAATCAACAATGGACTTTTTCGAAATTAGTAGCCAAACCTCTTCTGACGCCAGTGAAGTGAAAAATGGTAACAGCAGGAGAAAATATCTAGTGGCGCCATTTGAACAAGAAGAAAGAGAATTTTACTGTGAATGTCAAGCTTGTGAGTACGGTGTAAAATATGGCTGGTGGATGCCCAAGTTTTTTTTCTTTGGGGTAATATTCCCATTATTCTGGATTGCCAACATTGGAATATACATAGGTACGCAATTAATCACATCCCATGAAATAACTCATTCTGAATTGCAAGATGACGAGCTACCCACACTCTACGAACAAGAACTGATCAGAAAACGTAGTGATCTAGAGATCAATAGCATTTCTTCCAATGAAAACAGTGATAGCGACGATACTATCACCAA
Organism: Vanderwaltozyma polyspora DSM 70294; assembly: GCF_000150035.1. Lineage (NCBI taxonomy): Eukaryota > Fungi > Ascomycota > Saccharomycetes > Saccharomycetales > Saccharomycetaceae > Vanderwaltozyma > Vanderwaltozyma polyspora. The sequence continues at coordinate 104,974 of NW_001834684.1, forward strand.
CCCTTTTGATGATCTCAATACAATCAAATCTAAAACTCGTTCAAGATCCATGACAGATAGCGATAGTGTAGACCTCAGCAGGTTCAGGGCAGTATTCCTCAGAAAAACTGCCGAACAGATTGTAGAATCCCACGATTCTACTAGATCCCACTTCAATACATGGACTTTAAGATCAATCATGGCAACAATAGTATACGGTATACTCATCGCACTCATAATAATAGCATGTAAGAAATCAAGCCATTGAGCAATACCATAAAACAAGATGAGATAAAATAAAATAAAAGCACAGGAACAAGATAACCACACATACACACACACACACTACATACACATATAAACAAGTAAGTAAATACATACATCCTTATCCTTTCAATTCAGCTCAACTAAGTGGAAATTCCATCCATTTCTCTCTTTCCACATACGGTTTACCAAACTTAACCCATATATGTTAGTCAAGAAGAAACGTACTTAATCATAAACCAACTGACGTCAACTAATCAAAGCCACTTCAACTCCCCCCCATAAAGCAATCCTTATTCACTCTTCTTATCTTCTATAGAATAATCTCTTCTTTCTCCCACTGTTGCGAGGTTTTCGAAACGATTTCTTGTTGATACTTTTTCGATCCTTCTTATAAGAAACGACTATTGCACTTTTTAATAGTGTAGGAAATACAGCAACTATTTGTATTTCTCAGAGGGTTAATAAGTGAAATTTAATCAAGTTTCGAGATTTCTAATAGACTAATGGACTGAGGACTGAGGACTGAACTTGTTTCGTTGTTGTTTTTATCTATTCTTGTTCTTATTTCTTGTTTTTATTACTATTGTCATTATCATCTGTATATAACTATTGTTTTATTTAAGATTTGAAGTATATATTTCTAATGTTATTAGAATTATCAACTAGATTTGTTGAAAGACGTCGATTCTGAGAGTATATATATATATACATATCATATATATACACACCCCCATATATATATTTACATTCGTTTACGATGTTAGGCCAATTACCAAGTTTCTTGGTAGTTTTATTATTCCAATTTATTGCAGTCTCTGCTTATAATAAAATCTCATTTACTAATGTTGGTTTCTCTGGTAGTTTTCTGAACGTTAAGAAGATTTCTGATCCTACTAATGACAAATGTACTTGTGAGTTAGATACTTCTCGTACTTATTTTTCAGGTACCAACGCTCCATTATCTGAATACTTATCTGTTCATTTCCGTGGTCCTTTAACATTAAGCAAGTTTGGATTCTATACATCTTCTTCTTTTGTTATTAATAATACTAGATCTTCTGCTGACTGGACTCGTAATGCTTATTATGATTCCTCTTCTCAAACCTCACAAAATGTCACTTTCTTAACAAATGCCGGTGAACAATCTCCATGTTTGGGTAATGCTTTAACTTATTTGGCTTCAAATGGTTCAGGTGCTGCTGGTTCTTCTCAAATTCTAGAAGACAACAATTTAATCGCTTCAGACAAAGAATATGCCATCTTCTCTAATATATCTTGTCCAAAGTCTGGTGAAAAAGAAGGTTGTGGTGTTTATCGTAAGGATATCCCAGCTTTCTATGGGTTTGGTGGTGTTACTAAAATGTTCTTATTCGAATTTGAAATGCCTACTGAAACTCAGCAAAACAGTACTTCTTTTGGTTATTATGATATGCCAGCTATCTGGTTATTGGATGATCATATTCCTAGAACTTCTCAATACCCAACAAACTCCAACTGTTCTTGTTGGGCAAGTGGTTGTGGTGAATTCGATATTTTCGAAGTCATGAACAGTACACAATTAAATGATTTGTACTCAACTTTCCATACTTTCCAAGGCACCGATGACTTGCACAACGGTTTACAAGCTAGCGGTTCAATTCCAAGAGACACTTCAGGTGTTATGAGAGGTGGTGTAGTATTTGACTCAAGTGGTAACACTATTTCCTTCATTTCAAACTCCACTGTATTTGATGAATCTATTTCAGCAAGTGCTCTAAACTCTTTGTTAGCCAATATTGCTAACAACGATACCTTCTCAACTCAATTGGCCTCAGTAGCTGCACCATCATCTACTGGTACTGCTAGATCCAACGGTATTTCTGCTTTCGAAAAGAGAGATGGTTTATGGATCTCTGTTATCTCTATAGCTACTGCTGTCGTCCATATGTTATTATTATAACCTTAATACCAAGTTCATAATGGATATTTCTTTCAAAAACATATAACTTTCATTTCCCAATTCAAGACTTTCCTTTTTAGTCCTAGAAACAAGATCAAATATCATATAATCCAATACTATTGTTAGTTTCTGTATATTTTGGTTGTTTTTTTTCTATCTGTTTATATCTTTCTGTATACCCGTTTACCTCTACTTAGACACTACCTTATGTATTAATCATAAAAAAGTTTCCTTCTGTAACAATCAATTATTCCAAAACAAGATTACTACAATGCAGCAGATGCAGTGAAAAGGTACTATATTCTTCCCACCAACTCTAGTTAAATGACTATCTCATTCAATAACCATCTCATATCATCTCTTCCTATTCCAAATAAATATATATATATATAATTTTTCAAATCTGCCAAGAAACTATCGTACAAATCACTTTTTCAAACCTTAGGATATTTTCAAAAACCGAACCGCAACACTCATTGCGACACTAATTAGGAAACTGGTGGAGTTCGAATTGAACGAAATTATAAGAACCAGGACTGATTCGAACAATGTTGTGCTGGAGAAGCTGATTAGATTCCATTACATTTCCTAAAAGGCAGCTAATGAGATTTGAAATCATTTAAATGTTTCAGTAACGTTGTAAAACATGCATGACTTAGATAAACAAGATATTATTCGAATAATTCAAAGCTGATTTGAAATGCTTCGAAGTGAAATTTTAGAGGGCATAGATATATATATATATATATATCCTGACTTCAAATTATTCTTGTCCTTTGTCTTGATGTGTTTCTTATAGAATTGTTTATTTTTGTTGTTGATTCTTTATTTCCTTGGCCTTACTAGAAAATATATGATCCATAAGAATACACATTACCGAAATGTCAATAGAATCTAATATTATTGGGTTATCAGTAATTGCATTTTTGTTGCTATTGCCTCCATTGGCTTGGCATACACAGTCTAAAAATATTCCTGCTATTATATTGATTATATGGTTGCTGCTGATGGATTTGAAATCTATTGTAGATGCAGCAGTTTGGAGTGGAGAGGATTACGCTAATAAATGGAATGGTAGAGGTTGGTGTGATATAATGATAAAATTGCAAATTGGTGCCAACGTTGGTATCTCTTGCGCTGTTACAAATATCATTTATAATTTGCATACAATTTTGAAAGCTGACGCTGTCTTACCAGATTTAAACTCATGGCAAAAAATTGCAAAAGATTTAGCTATAAGTTTAGTGACACCAATTAGTGTGATGGGATTATCTTATATAGTCCAAATTTATAGATTCGGTATTGCACGTTACAATGGTTGTCAAAATTTGCTTACCCCCACCTGGGTCACTACAGTTATTTATACAATGTGGATGTTCATTTGGTCATTAATTGCTACCATCTATGCATGTCTGGTTTTATATGTCTTTTATAGAAAACGTAAAGATGTGCGAGACATATTACATTGTACCAATTCTGGTCTTAATCTTACAAGGTTTGCCAGATTATTAATCTTTTGCTTTGTTATCATTTTGGTTATGTTCCCAGTGTCAGTTTATACTTTTGCTCACGATTTAGAATCTGTTCGTGGTAACTTCAACTTCGATCGAGTACATTCAAATATTACATGGCATTTAATAATTAAATTTGATCCTGGTAAGCCATTGTATAACATTTGGATTTATGATGTCATGTCTTACTTAGTTTTTATTATCTTTGGCCTGGGTTCAGACGCATTGAAAATGTATGAAAGATTCTTGTACACCGTCAAACTGGGATTCATTGTTGACTTCTTCAAAGGATTTGTTAAAACACACAAGGACAACCGTGTGGCTAAATTGCTTGGTCAACTTTCTACTGCAAAAGATGATTTCAGCACAGAATATATGTCATCATCAAGTGGTGAAGAAAAAATGGATGAAGAAATGTATGCATTCACTACAAGGACTCCAATTGAAAATAGTAGGATATATGTAGATTACAAGATACCATTTGATACAAAAAAAATGGATAATATAAGGAGAAATAGAAGATGGAGTGAGTTAGAGGATTTGGATTATGAAGATATTTACAGTGAAGACGTCGTTGAATTTATTCCAGCGCAACTGATGGATTCGAGAACACCAAATGACACTAAATCTATAAATAAACTTGAGAAGGAAGTAGAAATATTCGATGATGATGTCACTGTCTACCGTGGTGAAGAAGAATATCAAAATTGTTCGCCAAGTAAGAAAAGTAATGTTACTACGACTACTGAAGTGGACGATTCAAGTGAGTTAGATTTCCATTACAAACTTGAAACTAAAAAATAATAATACAACTTCATTTAATTTCACTTTATCATATACAGGTATACTTAATAAAGTTGACCAAAAAATTCTAATAACTCATAATGATTAATCTATTGTTATAGATCTAAATATATAATTTTATTTATATAGGTATATATTTTGTTGTAAAAATTCTAATTGAATAATATCTCTCTGAATGATAGTTTAGTGTCCAAACCATGATAATAACTAAACTTTTCTATAATTGACCTTTCTTGCTGATAAAGATAGTCTGGAAGAAGGAGCGTACCAACCACCATTGTTTGAAGGGAAATCAGCTGGAGTTGCATAATTGTAGTCGGAAGTAAAAACTCCACTCCAACCTTCAGTAATTGTAGTTTCTTGCTGTAAGGAATGGATAGCAGTTGTAAAGTAGGTAACTGCACTAGTAGCAAATCTTCTGGACCACGAAGTTGCAGTAACCTTAGAGACTGGAGGAGTCTGCATAGGTGCAAATCTTGATATACCAGTTTGTTGGGCGTAAGGTACAGTAAAGGATGCTGAATTAATGGTAGCAACTGAGGTAGTCATCGTTACAATAGATGTTTGAGGAATTGGCTCGGTAGTACCGATGTAGGTAACAGTATTAACACCTGACATCCCTGCTAGGTAAAATCTATGTGTATAATGGATAGTATTACCTTGACCTGGAACAAGACCATATACTTGAATAAAAAATTGACCATTACCAGTAATGGATTTATCGAAGGTAACTGTGTAAGAATACTTAGGGAACCTACCTTCACTCTTAACCGTTAATTGATCTGGTGTGATTTTATCATCTAAAGTTTTTACTTTTAAAATATCGGTATTATTACCATTATTTAAAGTGAAAGTAAAAGAAGTAAAATTGCTCATATAAGGATAAGCTAAATTATCTATCCAGGAAATTTCTATAGACACTTGACCATTTGAATCAGGTTGAAATTGAGCATTAGCTGCAGGCTGAAAAAGACCAACATCTGCTACAGCGAAGGAGAGCAGGAAACAAAAAATTAGATATAGTGATCTCATAGCTAATGATTTCGACAGATCCTTGAATATATCTATATGTATATATATAAATGTATTTGATCTGAACGACTGGTTCCCAGAATCACAGATTTAATAAATGTTATTTAATATTTATAGTGCTATATCAAATGGATCAAATCATTTTTATATTCAGTATTCTGCTATATTAGCAAAAATGATGTTGACTATATGGGAATAAGAATAACGAGCGTACTCCTTTCGTAAACGATGAGATGAAAAAAAACTGTATGTACTATTTTAGGTGTAGGTACCTTCATACGAAATTCAACAGTTGCAGATATGTTTTAAACTGCGCCAGGATCGTAATATGGGTGAAGGTACATACATATCTAGTGACAGAGCAGCAAGGAAATTTATATCAGATCATATCGTATTATATCATACCATAAATTGTCATGTTTCTCTCACTATCATTTTTGTTTCCAACTCACTCCTCTCCCTATGACTCTACTAAATACTAGGGAGGTCAGCAATGGGATATATGAAATAATCCATTTTTTTACCCTCTCTTCACCACGTGACTTCTATCATATCCTACGTGGCACCAGGTCGACTGGGCCATTTTTGAATTAATAAGAGCACTGAAGTAAGGCTGGACCAGAGAAAACGTCAGTTCTTGAAGGTTTATTCAAAGATGGAAGAAGGTATCTATATCAATAAATAGAATTTCTATTAAATAGATTAATCGACGGAAATTCATTGGGTTTAACTGAATACAACGGACTCATTGACTGATCGGTTTCTTTAGAGAGCAAGGGGATGCACATCCAGTTTACCGCCGACCTTCTTGTATTCGGATTGTCTTTGTGGCATCTTTTGCCGAATGAAAATTCCCTCCCCCCCTCGAGTATATAAAGTGAAGTAAATTTGAAAAACAGTTTCTTTCTTTTACATGTCAGATTTTAAGACAAGGTGAAAGGGAAAGGGAAAGGAAACAAGATATTGGGGTTTGAGAAAGCAAGGTGTTTTAGAGAACAAGGCTGTTATTTATGATCAATGGTATTGGAAATATATATTCAACGTGTATGGAATAACATCATTCCAATCTGAGGTTTGGCGGTTCTTTGCCTGTTTTGAGATCTTCACATTTGCCGCTATTGACTATCCTAAGTAGCCTTGCCTGTCAATTTACGTTCATAATGATAGGACATGTGATTCCACGTACTTAATGATTGGTGTTTTGTATTTTTGTTGTTGTGTGAGGGTAACTCGTTGGTAATGATGACATTTTTTTTTTTTTTTTTTTTTTTTTGTTAAAAAATTAAAATTTTGGCTCATCTAATTTTGTTTTATTTTTTTGGTTATTGCTCTTAGCACTTTCTTCCTTCCTTCTTTTCTTCCTTACTTTTTATTTCTATTAGGTATATGTCGATTTCCTTTGTTTTTTTCGGTAATTTCTTTTATGTTGTTAGTTAACATAATTGTAATTATTGTTATTATTGTAAATTAACCTAATTGAATAGATTAAAATTAAGTTAATTTGGAAGCTTAAAGCTATTCATGGAGGTTCTGTTGCGGCTAGATTTAGTTTATTTTGATTACGGGATACTGATTATTTTCTAATTACTCTCTTTATAGTTAAAAGGAATCTATTGTGAAAAAGGCAGTCGAATACTCTAACATTTTTGCTTTGTTGTTTCAATCATGGATATCGACAAACTTGATGAGGATTTGATGTTGTCGTTATCTGATAACCATGAACCAAACATCGATGATAATGATGATAATAACGATCTCTTTAACGACCAGAGTGACTTATTCGATGGTATTTTGAAAGATGACTTGCTAGGAAACCCTTTAAACGGTGATGAAAACCCTATTAAAAACAGTGATGATAATAATAATTCACCAATTTCAAACAGTATAGTTGACGATGAGTTACAATTGGAAGATGCATTGATTCCAAATACAGATGATATCGATATACCTACAGATAGCAATAAAGACACTTCAGAAAATATAGATGGAAATTTGGTTCCGAATGATACTCATCGAGAGGATCCAGCATTAAAAGATGATGGAAACGAACAAGAAAATGAGTCAGGAATAATTCAAAATGAAGAAGCTAATGCTGATAATAGTATCGACAAAAGCGAAGCAAGTAAAGAACCTAGTAACGAGCCAAGTGACCTGCTAAGTGAAGAACAGAGCGAAGAAGAGCAAAGTGAAGAACAGAGTGAGGAACAGAGTGAGGAACAAAGTGAAGAACAAAGTAAAGAGCAGAGTTTAGAGCAGAGTTTAGATCAGAGTTTAGATCAGAGTTTAGATCAGAGTTTAGATCAGAGTTTAGAGCAGAGTTTAGAGCGGGGTGTAGAACAGGGTGTAGAACAGGGTGAACTCCCAAGTGAAGAAAAAAGTGAATTACCTGGTGAAAAACAGACTGAACTCCCAAGAAAAGAAGATGACGAATTACCGGGTGAAGAACAAAATGAACTCCCAACTGAAGATCAAAATGAACTCCCAACTGAAGATCAAACTGGACTCCCAACTGAAGATCAAACTGGACTCCCAACTGAAGAGCAAATTGAACTCCCAAGTACAGAACAAAGTGAAGCTCCAAGTAAAGAAGAGAGTGAATTATTAAACGAAGATCTAAATATCAAACAAGATTCGGAACTAAATGAATCAGAAACAAATGATAAACAGGAAGAATCAAACTTGAATGGAACGGAACTAGAAACCAAGGACAATTTGGAATCAATCAATGATGCAGAACGTGACATGTCGGTTAAATCCCCTGTTGATGGAAATAGCATAACTGAAACAGGAGACCAAAATGAAGCACATCTAGAAAGTAAGAATGATCCTGATGTTGAAGTTACCACTAATTCCCAACTTGGATTTCAAAACGATGATAAAAATGAATTAGAAACTGATATCAATCTTCAGTCTCCTAATACAAAAAATGATGAGTTTCTGATCGATGATATGGTTGACAAAATCCCTGACGTTGAATCCGAAATAAATGAAGAGCAAGAAGGTGAAAATCAAATTGATTTGAATTTACAAAATAACCAGGATACTTTTGATACATCTGGCGAGACAGATAGTGCTATCCCAAATTCAGAACTATTGCAATCTGCATCGATGACCAGTTTTTCAAATCAAGTTACTACATCGCTTCAACAATATACAACAACAACAACTCATGTAGAAAATGATGATTCAAAATCTGGTGAAAATTCCGAAAAGGAACCTCATAATGATGATTTAATAGATGAAAATTCAGGCAAGTTGGATATAAGTGAAAATGAAAAAGCTGAAAATGAAGATGAAGGAAGAAAGGATCCAGAACTTCAACAAAAAATCATTACAAATGAAGTGGAAAATGGTTCCCTAGCTATAAAGAATGTATCTTCTCCAGATATAAGAGAGGTTGATGCAAGTGAGGGAAATGCTTCTATAAAGGGTTCTGAAGATAAAATGAAAATATCATATAATGGTGATGAAGAAAAATCATCTGCAGAGCAGAATGGGTCTGAGTCAAACGTTAAAAATTCGGAAAACACAGAATCAAGCACAGTAGATAAACCTACCGAAAGCTTAACGACTGATACGAATAATGCTGGTAATATAGTTCATGATGATGCAAAAATGGATATTGATGATACTGAATCATTTAAAAATATTGAAAGCAATGAAGGCCAGAATGTGGATAACCAAAGTTCAGAAACGGTAACAGAGAATTTTACTAACGAGAAACTGAAATATGATATGAATTCTAATCAAAAATCTCTTGATTCGGATATCAATGAAGAAGATAAAAACTTATACATACCACAATCTCATGAAATTGTTATCCCAAGTTACAGTAAGTGGTTTGATTTGAACAAAATACATCCGATTGAAAAAAACTCGTTGCCTGAATACTTCACAAATAGAATCCCATCAAAAACACCTCAAGTATATGTCAAGTGTCGTAATTTTATGGTTAATACATACAGGATTAATCCTAACGAGTACTTTACTGTGACCGCAGCTAGAAGAAATATATCTGGGGATGCGGCTGCGTTATTCAGAATCCATAGATTTTTAATGAAATGGGGTTTAATTAACTATCAAGTTGACTCAAGGTTATTACCTAAGAATGTTGAACCTCCATTAACAGCAGAATATTCAGTAAAACATGATGCACCAAGGGGATTGTTTCCATTTGAAAGTTACAAACCATCCGTGCAGCTCCCGGATATGTCAAAACTAAAGAAAATGATGGATATATCAGATGAATCGTCAGGCTTATCTAAATATTTGAATGATAGTAAAAGAAAATATGAGGAAATGGAAGAACAGGGAAACAATGGTGATAAGAAACGTACGTTAACAGATGCTAAATTGGAAAGTGGTAATAACGAAACAAAATCCGGATTAGAATCTTTACAGCCAGTAACAAAAAGACCTAGAATTTTAGAAGAAAGTGGCAAAAATAATGAAATGAATGAAGAAGGCATTGAATGGACAAAAGATGAACTCAAGAAATTGTTAAATGGTATTCAAAAAAATGGTGCAAATTGGTATAAAGTGGCGAAAGAAGTTGGAACAAAATCACCAGAGCACTGTATTTTAAAGTTTTTGCAATTACCGATTGAAGATAAGTACCTACATGGTTCTAGCGGAAATGGTGCTTCGAACGATTTAGGTCCTTTGAAGTATGCTCCACATTTACCATTTTCTAAGTCTGACAACCCAGTATTATCTACAATTGCCTTTTTAGTTGGATTGGTTGATCCTAGAATAGTTAAGAGCATGACTCAAAGAGCTATTCAAAGCTTTGATGATGACGAATTGAAAAAATACCCTCAAGAAAATAATGCAAAAGAAGGTTCTGAAATTGCACTTTCGTCTGTTGGATTAAGATCACATATATTTGCAAATAACGAGGAGAGGCAATTAAATTCAATAACAAACCAATTAGTGGAAGTTCAACTGCAAAAGATTGATCAAAAACTAAAATTCTTAAGTAATTGTGAAAGAGCTCTAGAATTAGAAAAGAAATCTTTACAAAAGCAACAAGAAGATGTATTATTACAAAGATTAACAATTACAAAACATTCCAATACTGTATATAATAAGCTTAATGAAGTTGTAGAGCTTCTAGAGCTTGGTGAAGATAGCGATAACCTGAAAACTCAAATTTCAGAAATTAAAGAGATGCTGCAGGAACCACCAACATTAAGTATCGGTCCAAACCCTGCTAAACTGGAGAAAGATGCTACAGATGCAACTGAAGACATCGGTAACATCGAAGATAACATCAAACCAGTCTCTATCGAAGCTCCACAACTCTATAGATATTGGTCAGCATAGATAAATATATTTCAAAGGTCTAATAAAAAAAGATAAAATATAATAAAATCAAATAAAGAATATAACATAACTTATTTAACATAAGAACAAAAACCTATGATCAATAGGTCACCAGGTACATCTGTTCTTTAAATTGTAATAAACTAATAATTAAACTTCATTTTACTTTCCTTTACTTTTTAAAATATCTTGTCTCTTCTCCACATGAAAAAGTTAATTTAAGTATTTAAATATTCATTACACTAGATAAAATCTGATTCAGAGATATTCAAGAAAGAATTATTGATTAGAGGGAAGTTTCAACTTTAGAGGACTTCATGAGCTCGATGTTAGGTAGATATTCAAAATCAGTATACAATTTTAATAAACTTAAGGTGGTATGGAAGGTTAGAAACTACCATGTTTCTTCTATTGTCTTGAAATCCGCTGCAACTGCTACTAATGATACTGGTACTGCACAACCTTTTGGTATTGATACAACGATTGAAAATAATAAGAAGACTGAAACTAACCGTTTGTCAAAGACATTGACCAAATTCTGGGATAAAGTAAGTTACCATTATGATGAAACTTCAGGGAAGTATTTAATACAATTGGATTCTAAGACTATTAATACGCCGATGGGGAACTTATTGGCTGTTGATAAAAATAAGAAAATGTTGGCATTGATGTTAAGTAATGAATGGAAAAACTTACCAAACTTATCGATTAAGAAATATTCCTTGCCATTGACCTCTTTGACTTCTCGTTGCATTGATTTAGAGGCAGTTAATAAAAACGGTAATTTAGACGATATTGTTAAGTTCAATGGTGATCGTAATAAAATTATTAATGATCTATTGCGTTATCTTGACACTGATACATTACTAGTATTTTCTCCAGCGTCAGAATTTGAAGGTGCTCTAAGGAAAGAGCAGAATAAATTATACTTACCTGTAATTGATTCGATTGAAAATTTCTTAACTGAGTTTGCAAATGATCCAATAAAATTAAATATTTTGGATGCTGATATACATGGATTAAGAGGTAATCAACAGGATTTAAATACCAAAGAGGCTGCTAAAAAATATTTAGAAAGCTTATCTTATTGGGATTTAGCAATCTTTGAAAAGATTGTTTTGACTACTAAATCTTTCATCTGTGGTATCTTATTATTGCAAGGAAAGTCCAACAGTGTTAATAAGTTGGCATTAGAATATAATGTTGAAGATATAGTTAGATACGCTACATTAGAAACCATTCATCAGGTTGATAGATGGGGGGAAGTTGAAGATACTCACGATGTCGATAAACGTGATATTAGAAGAAATGTAAATGCAGCAGCTGTTGTGGCTTACAATGCTTAAAACAGTATATCATTATTGTATATAATTGTCCTTGTATATATTATATTATATTATATTATATTATATTATATTATATTATATTATATTATATTATATTATATTATATTATATTATATTATATTATATTATATTATATTATATTATATTATATTATATTATATTATATTATATTATATTATATTATATTATATTATATTATATTATATTATATTATATTATTAAAATTTGATAAATATTTCGTTTATTCTTATCTCTATAATTATTTTTATGCATTGTAGTAAACTTTTAAATATGCAGCAATAATGTCACGGTCATTAAATATTAGAGGGATTGGGTGTCCATAATTCATTGGAAAAGTAATTTGAATACTTGATCGGCAACAATTTGATTTTGAAATTCCAACAATTGACAATTATTAGTTGCAAAGTCGGTTAAAGAAATACCTGTTCTACCAACTTTATTAATTTTGTGCAGGTAACTAACAAACGTTGAAGATTTCTTTTCTTTCCGGTTATTAGAATCAACATAAGTTATCTCAAACTTACATGCAATTTTTACTTTTTGATATTCTTGGGAGTATATGTTTACATTGCCTGTACCCATTGCCTTCCAGTAATTATCACTAGTTTGTTGATGATATTTTACTCTGATAGATGGCAAAAGTAGAGATGTCTTATAGTCCTTAGTATTTTTTGAAACTTTCACTCCTTCATCATATGCTCCCAATTCCGATAAATTAGAAAAAGAGTTGCTGACAGTTGATGAATTACTATCGAAGTATGATGAGTTTGCAGTTGAAAGTGTTCCAGCAGTAGTAGAACTAGATAAAGTAGAAACTGTGTTTGAGATTGGCAAATTTCCTCTCATACAGTGACTTAAAACATTTATTAGCCCTTCAGCCATCGTGTACCTTATACTAAATAAGTTCTTCTCCTGTATTGGTATAATGCTGGAAACAATATTACCTCCTAATATTGTGAATTGTATATCTTGGGCAGTTGATCTCATGCACTTCCAAGACGCAGATATTTTGCAAATCAATATCCCATTATTTCCATATTTAGTATCCTCATTACATGTCAGAACTAAAGCATAATTGTTCTTTATAATTTCTATAATTGACAGGCTATTGGAATTGTTGCCCAATTGTGACCAACCTTTCCCTGTCCAACTTGATAATTTAACGCCATCAGCTTCAAAAACTGTATTAGATGAAGTTTTTCTAAATTGATCAGGAACTTCGAAATAGTCTTGATTAGAATCCGTAAGCTCTGAATTGTATTTGGAAGATACGGAAGATGTCATCAACTCTGGATCAGGGTTTAAGGTACCAGTTCCCTCCTCGGTATGAAAAAGTGATGAACTAGTTGAGCTACCAAAAATTGGAGAGTTATTGTCCAATATGTTGTCACTAGATTGAAGCTTTCTAGTTTTATTCTTACTCTTATTCTTTGCAAATACACTTAGTAAAGATGAGGATTTCTTCTTATAAAATGAAGGGATGTATTCTGGACTGCTTGTTATAGATGCTTCTATATTTTGTTCAGAAATCAATCCTGCTTCATTTTCATCTAATAATTCGGATATAATACTATCAACATCAGACACTTCATTCACCTTCTCTGGTGAATTTTTGTTCGATGCGCTCAAAAGGCTAGTTTGTTTGTTATTGATAGCATCAGTTGTATTATTATCAGATAGTCTGAAATTCTTAATCTCGTTTTCGATTGAAATTCCGGCATCTACACCTGAGATGTTGTTATTAGTTTTACTTAAATCCTCGGTTGTATATGACTTCTGAAATTTCATCTCATCTACAATTAATGACGATAGAGAACCTGTCAACGGCTTTGAGCGATGTAACATCGATTTTTGTAAATTAGAAACATTATTATCTAACCCTTTAACTTTGAGAGACCTGGCAGCGGGTGCTTGGATGGCCAACCCTGTTGTGTTTTCTGGTCTTAGCTTGGTGATTTCATCATATTTAATTTTGAAGGACTGCAAATGATGAGTTGATTTGTTTAAGGTCGAAGTTGTAATTATTGTATCATCAATTTGTAAAATGTTGTCTTCATCGAATAATTTATGGAAATATAGGTTCCAGTATTTATTCCATTCTAATTCGCTAATAGATTGAATGTGTAACTCGATATTATTTCCAACTTTAGTCTTTAGAATACATCCACCTGTTAATAAATTGGTTATAACCAAGTCATTCTTCCTTAAAAATGGAAATAACAATGACCTTCCAACGTTAAGAATCTGAAATTTGCTGTTTAGTAAATTCGAAAGAATATCATTTTTGTCACTAGGGATATATTCTGAGTCAACTTTAAATATGGCCAAGTGACCATTTGAGAGCTGGAAAATTTCTACAGGTATCTTTTTATAATTTAGTTTCTCAATTGAAAGTATAAAGTAACCTCTATTGACAATCTCATTCAATCTAACTGGAAAGGAAGAAACTAGACCATTTGAAAATGAATGCAAATCGTGAACGTTGTTAAATTTTAATAAATTTGAATCTAAATTCTCGTACTTTGTAGAGAATAAATACTGAAACTCTTTCTGCAAAGATATAAACTCATCAGAAGAATTGAGCGCTAGAGAAGAATATTCAATGATTCTAGAATAAATATTAATAATGCAGGTTACGAACTGGGGATGAGATTCTATTCTAAAGAGAGAAATGTTTTCATTCAATATCAAATCAATTGCAGTAAACAAAACTAACCTATATTGATCTAATAATGATCTGTCTTCCAATAAATCGGATAACAATGCAGTAAAATCTAATGAAGCATCAGAATAAAATGGCAATGAAGAATATTTGACTAGTATTAATCTCAATGAATTTGCAATGATATCAGTTTGACAACTGACATTCATCATTGGGTCTAATCTAGAGGAACCATTGCCTTTGAACGTTTCACAAATTGCCAGCAACTGCTTCAGTTGCGACATGTATTCCATCTCTTTCACCCTCAGACGGTCCCTCATTATCACAATTTCTTCTCGTCTGCCTTTTTTACCCTTGGAACTATACAGACAACCAAATTATCTTGTGTATCCTCCACTTTAATGGATTTATCAATGATAAGAGTTGTCGAAATATCTTTTAATATTATATGTGATTGTAGTTTTTTGAACTTAATTCAATAAACTTTTAAAAAAAAATTGTTAGTAATATTGAAGAGATGTCAAATGAAAAATTCATCTCCACAATCAAACTGTAAAAACTGCAATTTACTATTAAAGTAACAGCAAATGTTAACTAAAACAGGTCTTCGAACTTGGAATAAAATAATAACCTTACTTTAATTTGCTTATTACCAATTAAGTAAATTACATGAAATTTTTCAGACGCGTAAACCTTAAATTATAATTATAGTTTAAGGTTTACGCGTCCCACGTATTTTCGAAAATATTTTCAATGACAGCAATGGAACAAGCAAGCACAGTTGTAAACTAAACAATGATCCTACATTTCCTATCTATTGTGATCGCAATCACTTGGAGGTTAGTTTCAACTCATCTGCCAGTTGAAATTATTATATCGTTCCTTCTTGATTTATAAGGGATGAGCAAAGTTTAAATTTTGGCAATTTGAAGTTTCAAAGAAGGTTCATCTATGAAATCGATTACATTCATTTAACTCTGCTCAGTCGTTGAGTTACTTTGAAAGAGGATACAGAATTATGTTCTGGCGGAAGGGGGTACTCTAACAACAGATGGGTTATTGGACTAAAACTATTATCGATAATAGCACCTTAATATCACATATGTATAGCAACGTCAATTAATGTGCTTCAAAGACTATGATTGAAATTGTCTAGCATTAGCTTTTTGTTTTTAATAGTTATTATTATATTAGAATTGTCGAAGAATCTGGTGTCATGTCATTAGCATTCTCATCGTATTAAAAAATCAGATGATATGCAGTCCAACAGTCGTTTATATTAAAAACTTGATAACTTTAAATATTATCCTTGGAAGTCGATTTTAAATTCATATAAATAACTATTATAGATGATCAGCTTCAGAAGAACTAATTAACATCGTTCTCGAGGAGCCCGATCTGTACTTTTCACCTTGCATTAAATCTGGATGATAAAGTTTATTATTTTAGAATAGATGCCATAAGCCTCGCTGACGTATATTACGTATGACACAGAGTAATAGAAAATAAAGGATACATCAGCCAACTATATTATAGGCCATATTTTGTTACTGTTAGATTTTCTCCCTTACCTATAATGGTTGATGATCAATATTTAATATATAATCTATCATTTCAAGTTCTGATGATTCAATAAACAAGTAATATGATACATTTGAATCAGAGACAATAGTCTTATCGTAAGGTTTTTAAAGGGGGGATGCACCTTTTAGATTTTAAACGTTGTATTTATTTGTAATGCCAGATTTCTAATCTCACTTTGTTGTATAAATATTAAGTATGTATCTTCATTGCCCTAAAATAAATTATATAACGTTAGGCATCGTAGCCTATACAATCTCTGTAAAGAAAATCACGGTTGAGATTTAATGCTAGTAAAGTCATGAGTATTTCATGATGAATTTTAATCTTCTTCTTCTTCTCCATCACCACCATCCAGTAACTCATTGATCTCGTCATCTATTCTCTTTTCTTGCTCTTGCATTTCCCTCTTCTCATTCTTTATTCTCTTCTTCTTAGCTAATTCCATCTGATCTGTTAAAAATTCATTTATATCATCCTGTAGACCAGTCAAATTGGTTCTCAGTTTACTTAAGTATGTCAATTCCCCAGATACATCATCTTTAACTCTTGGGTCGGAAGGTCTGTCAACATCCACTTGACCAGCATTCAAAACCCATTCACTTGGCCCTGTAGTCTTACCATTAGTTGTCTGGTATCTAGAATTATTAGGATCTACAGTAAACAACTTCTCTTCGATATCTCTTGATGAATAAACTGCTTTTGGCAATGACATTGTTCCTATTATCTTCTTTATCTGCTGATTAAAGCTAAAATTATTAATCAAATTCTAGAAGCTAGTGTATTTCCTTAAAAAAAATATCCAAATAAGCAAGATAACTAGCTAATTAACTACCTCCAGAGTAATGATATTCACAAACTGACCTTCAACTGATTCATTTTTCTATCTTCTTCTATCCTTCTAACTATCACTTCTTAATACAATAAAATTTCAGCTTTAAATTTTTGTCTTATACATAATAAAAAATAGTACTGATATAATACCAATAGAGATATATAATACACTATAGAATGAATTGAAATGGTAGTACAACAAAAGGGGTATCAAAAGTTACCGACACTACCAGTTATTAATAGATACACCAATATAAATTACAGAATGTTTTTTTTTTATTATTATGATTATTATTTTTATTATTAATCTTAAAATTAGCAGGTTTCAAAATCTTAAAATTGTTCATGAACTCATACTTCTGACCCTTTTAAAACTCGATTAAAAAGCACTATTACAATATGTCCCTGCATTCAATATTCTTGTACTATTAACAGGTTTCCATGCTCCTCCGAATGGATTGTTTTCATCCATTTCTTGATCTTGCAATAAGATACCACTACCCAACTGTATTGAAGAAGAATCTTTGACGGAAAACTTCACTTGAACCCCGTTATGTGCCTCTTTGGCAATGCCATCAGTCATGAATCTAGCAATTAATCTTTGTTCACCGTTTCTTGGCAATACTAATGGTTCATTAAATCTCCAGGTGATTCTTCTCTTTTCCTTGCTGAAGGTACCTTGTGGTTTAGATAGTGCGCTTGTCGCATTGGCATTATCAATGGAGACATAAACAATAAAATCTTCCAAAACAAGGTGTTGGATATTTGTTGGAACAGTTGGAGACATTTTAATTGTAAGAATTACACTAGCTTGGTGAGGTTCATAATTCCAAACTGGGAGAATAGTAACAGGGGTCACCATTGTTTTCATGGAATATTTAAGGGCACCTAAAGTTCTGGAATTGATAAATTGTGGATTTAGTTTAAATTCCTCAGCAGATACACGTTCCAGAAATGAATGGTTTAAGATCACCTTTTCAAACTTAGAAGCATTGTTAACTTTTAAGTTAATACTAATTGGAGGTGTGGCGCTGACAGCTTGGTTTCCTATATAGGTTAATGCGACTTCACCAACCAAATTAGCTTCAATAGGTAAACCATCTTTATATGTCGCATTTATTACCTCAGCAACACTAGCATTTAAACCAAATACAGCATTTTCTAATGAAGAGTGTTGAAATTGTGATTGACCAGTAACAGCATTATGTTGGTCAACAGATTGAGGTTCTAATGTCTTTAATTCACCAGTTATTTGGGTTTGCAAATTGTTTGCTAAAGTGACAGGTTGTTGATATGTTGTTGGAGGTAACAAGGAGTTTCCAACGGCATCCTTTCTAGCTGGTGGAAGTGTAGGAGTTGTTCCCCTAATATAATTGGTATTTGGAATACTTGAAATTGCATTTACTTGGCCCAGAGAAGAGTTTGTTAATGTTTGTCTAGGCTTAGGTTGCAATGGTGCTTGCACCATTGACATTGGGGCATATGAGGAAGAAGTGGTAGCACTTCTCATTGGTGGCATAACCTGAGAAGGAGAAGCAGGTGTTGATAAAGGTTGATTAATATTTGGAGATGTTGTACTGTAAAATGGGTCAGAAATTCCCTGTGCGCTTGAGCCACGAGAAAGTTGTGAAGTCATTGTATCACGTTTTTCTGTTCTTCTCAGATTATCAGAACTTAGACCACTACTTCTATTGAATAATTCTGGTTTGATGGAATCGGTGGTAGCACGACGGCCGCTTCTAGACAATGGTCTTTGAGGTGTTTCTAATGCTTCATCGAATGAATCATCATCTAATTTGGTGCTTGATTGGTTCTTTTTATTCTTCAATTTATTTCTTCCAAAGATTGAGCCAACTGTGGATTTCAACTTACCAGGTTGCTTCTTTGATTTCAAGGAAATGTTATTTGTTGAATCTGAAAATTCGTCATTCATCAAATCATTGGCTGAATTTGTAGATCCAGATGTTAATCTGTGTCCCAAATTGCCAAAAGTACTTCTTCTTCTGGAAGAATTATCTTTGCCTGGTGAAGAAGTTAAGGAAAACATTCTTGATCTTTGAGATTTTTTAGCTGAAGTTGGATTAGCGGTAAATTTAAAGTCATAAGAAGCAGCAGCAGTTGCGAAACGGCTAATTTCATTATCAGGGTTGAATTCTACAAATTTAGACATATCTAGTTCACTTTCCTTGCCGATATTGGTCAAGTAATCTCCGTAGTTGGATTGAATTCCAATAAGCACATTTTCAATTTTTTCAAACAACAATGTCCATTTGTAACAAATTCTCAAAATTGCCTCAAACGGAACATTAAAATCAACCGGACCCCCAAACCAAAAGTTAAAACCCTCTAACCGAAGTTTTGACTTGTTCGGCCGAAAAGA
>NW_001834684.1:124754-166412 GCF_000150035.1 Vanderwaltozyma polyspora DSM 70294
TCTGCTGTCAGCATCCCATTCGTTAGTGATTTCATCTAATTCGGATGCTGGAACTTTACTTTGAGAGTCAACATCAATTTTGGTGGCAATATCGGACAATCTTGCATGTAATCTTCTACTTCTATTCCAAGTAGGGTCCTTTTCGGCATATTGCTTTAGAGGCAATAGGACCTCACTCTTCACAATGTCATTAAACTCTATAGAGGACTTGGAATCTCTCTCTATTGAGTTAATGGCTAACCCCCAGACGTCCTTTAATTGACCCAAAGAATCGAAATTGTAATCTAAAACTTCTTCGGCAGTCAAAGCTTGATTAGTAACCAGTTGCTCTTTTAGTATTTCTTCTAGATTCTTATGCTCAGAGGCAATCTTGTGTAATTGTGCGGCATAAGCAGCTCTAGCTTTCGAAACTTCTTTGAAAAGTCTGTAAAATTCACTATTGATAAGTTTTGCTTCGGAAAGCCTTATTCTTATAGTCTCAGTGGCCTCGAAAGGAGACTTCGACGTGAGGATACTATTAGCGTATCTATCTCTGACTTCTGTCATAGCTTGGTCTTGTTACAAAAAGGTGGTAATATATATATATAGATAAGATAAAAAACACTAATCCTTAATTACTTCGAATCTTCTTAACTCCTTTTCCCCTTGCCTGTTGAGAAAATAAGTATAATTCTGATAATGGACTAACTCAATCTCCCTTTGTATGAAATCCTAGAACTTGCTAGATAAATAGAGATTATAAAATGTGAACTCAAGATAACATTATAAATTGAAAACAACTTGTAAAAGTTATTAATACTTTTGTAATAAACCTGTCAAAAGGGGTCCTTCTTTCTTCTCTTGTTGGTAATGTCGAAATTTCAAAATGCGGGATTGGTATGATAAACGAAAATATTGCAGTTACCCTGTGCATACTAATTTAATGAAGGTGAACGTAATGAAGAATGCGACGATATTAACAGATGAGATGGGATGAGACAGACATGGTATGTACATGTTTAGATTGTACAGATGGAATGGTTTGTTTGTAGTTAATTGTGTGAGAAATTGATATGTCCTTACACTTGAGTCAGAAGGGAGGGACCTATAAACTAAAATATTTGTGAAATTTCTGAAATGCGTATTTTATTTTTGTTTTTATAGTAGTCATGTTAAAAATTACATCAACAAGTACCGACATCAATTAAACAGTTTTATAGACCAGATATGAAATTTTCTTCGAGGCTTCGAATATTATAGTCAGATAGATATCGAAATCTCTTGTGGAAGAACTCTCTTTGGCTAAACTGCACCATGATTCAAAAACGAGTGTATCCCTTCTGCGTCTCTTCCTCTTCCTCTTCCTCTTCCCCTTCCCCTTTCTCGCACAATGACGTCATTCCAAATTTCGAATCAGAGGTGAATTATTCTTTTCTGTACCTTGACAATTCTAAACTAATTTCATTAATGAAGCTTTACAAACGACATACTGGCACCACATCTATATCCATATCCACATCCATATCTACCACCATATCCTGACCAAGACTTATCATTCATTATCTCCAACCACATGCCCACCGCATGCTAGCGCCACCCAACGCGCCAAAAACACAAGAATTTATCCCAAAAAAAGAAATTTCTGCTTTTTGTCTGGTGCGACGCGACGCGAAAATTAATTTTTATTTTTTTTATTTTTTGTTGACCAAAAAGTTTCACTACAAATTTCAGACCATAATAACAACAATGACAATATAATTAGCAATAGTACTAGTAGAGATATCGATGTCAATATCGATTTTGATTTTGATTTATATGTCGGTGATACTTACAATGAGTATGATAGTGCTGTTATTATAGATAGTTTCGAAACTATTTTATCTTTTTTTTTTTGATTTGATTTATAGTTTTCAATTTCATTATTGGACCTGTTTTCAAACTTCTTTGGAATTCTCCAAGGCCCTAATTTCTACTTGTTTATTTTATTTTATTTTATTTTATTTTATTCAGCTCTTTATCTCTTCTGTTTGGTATATTTGGTACCATCGCTGGCAATTAACTCGGTTTGGTCCCATAAGAGAGCTTGATCCAATACACTGACAAGGCCCTCCACACTCGCATTGTTGGTATAATCCAGAGTTGGCTTACTTGGAGAGAAACTCAAACCAAAAGAGTGGGAAATTATAAAAAAACAAGACTAAGCTTAGGACTGGTTCAACAGGTCATACCTTTCTGTTGGTCGCTGGTGGATATATTGTAATAGGTTTTTAGCTCACAACAAGATGAGTGGGTTCCACCTTCGAGACAGGGATATATATGGACTGCCAGAGGAAGAGGAGGAAGATGCTGTTTACAACAGTGGTAGATATGACGATGAAGGAGATTTTGAGATGTCGGATGACTACGACGATGGGCAAGAGCATGAGCATGAACCAGAGCATGAACAAGAGCAAGGTCTTGATTCAAAGGATCAGAATGGTGTAGCTTCAAATATACTGAAATTCTATCCATACGCAAATAATAAACTGACAAGAAGTGTCGGTACCTTCAATCTATCATTGAGCAATGTTAATCTGCCCACAATTAATACAAACGTTTGTGAAACTAATAATAGAGATATGGGTTCCGCAGATATCAAGAGACGCGAAGAAAATGTGGATGAATGCATAAATAGATGGTCGCCATTCAACGAGGAGAACCCTTCTACTCCTACCCTCAAAAGAACAGCTTCAAAAAGTGAATTGTCCCCATTCGTTAATGACCCAGAAATACTACGAAAATGGAAATATAAAAATCAAACGAACAATTCGGTGGACTCTCCTTCGTCTAATTTAAAGAAAACTTGGACCTCAAATGATGACTGGGATAGTGATAATAAGGAAAACATACAAAACACGCTTGACTCAAAACAAAAATCACCGAATAAACCATACAATGTTGCAAAACTAGATCAATCGGTATTTAAATCAAACGGTCTCGTATCGAAAATGTCAAAAATAGTAGCATCATATCCAAAAAAATTGCATATACCAGACACCCCTGTTAAAAAATCCCCGCTGATGTATAACAGTCAATTGTCAAATTCATCGATATATTTCCAATCAAGTACCATAGACGAATCGCCAAATATGAATTCTGCTGACATTAATCATACTCAGAACACATCTTTATTCATTCAGTCCCCAACTTTTAAGAAAACTCCCCATATATTTGTGGAAGAAGTATCTCCAGCGGTAGATAAAGATCCAAGCAATATTCATAACATGAATATTAACAAGGAAAAAATATTAAATTACAAACTGGCATCCCAATCCAGTGCTAATAGATATAAAAAAATAAAAAAGTCAAGAAACTCTGTAATATTCCAAAATAATGAGTTGACGAACAGCATTCAGCAATTTACTGATGAACTTTATGGTTCAGACAGCAATTACTCTCCATCCCCAACTCAGTATGGGAAACAAAACTCTAATTCGTATACGAATAATAATCATACAACTCCAACGCGACCTAAATCAACGCCTGAATCTCGAAGAAGTGGACAGTTATATTCAGAAGAATCTGGTAATCCATCACCAGTACGAACAAGGAGGTTTATTAACGCAAAATTATCTTCAAACCCAGATGCTCATTTATTTGACAGATTCACTAATGTAAACGTCATTGGCAATGGTCAATTCTCAAAAGTATACCAGGTTACATTTGAACAAACTGACAAGAAATACGCAGTTAAATCTCTGCAGCCGAATAAATACAACTCATTCAAACGTATATTACAAGAAATTAAAATCCTGTCAGAGATTAGTGAAAAACCGGTTGATGAAGATGGAAAGGAATATATAATTGACTTCATCAGTTCATGGAAATATCAGAGTTGCTTCTATGTTATGACAAATTATTGTGAAAATGGAAACTTGGATAAATTCTTACAAGAGCAAGTAATTGCTAAAAATACACGATTAGATGATTGGAGAATTTGGAAAATAATTGTTGAATTATGTTTAGCACTTAGATTTATTCATGATTCGTGTAATATCGTTCATTTGGACTTAAAGCCTGCCAATGTGATGATTACATTTGAAGGTAACTTGAAACTAGGTGACTTTGGTATGGCTACTCATTTACCGCTAGAAGATACAAGTTTTGAAAATGAAGGTGATCGAGAATACATTGCTCCAGAAATTATATCAGATAGTATATACGATTATAGAGCTGATATCTTTTCATTGGGGTTGCTTATTGTAGAAATTGCAGCCAATGTAGTACTACCAGATAATGGATACGCTTGGCATAAATTAAGATCTGGTGATTTATCGGATGCTGGTAGGCTAAGTTCTAGTGATATCCACTCAGAATCATTATTCTCTAACACTTCAAAAGTTGATACTAACTTAACAGACTATTCAAACAGTTCCTCCAAACGTCCAAAGATTCCACCTTGGGTTCCAAGATTCTTAACCGACGGAGAATCCCTAGATAGAATGGTGAAATGGATGATAGAACCTAAATACAAGAAAAGACCAACTGCTGCACAAATTTTACATACAGAAGAATGCATTTATGTCGAAATGACAAGAAAGGCTGGCGCCGTCATTCAGGAAGATGATTATGGTCCTAAACCAAACTTTTTAACCTTTAATTGAACTCAAATAATAATGGTTATTCTTCTCCTAGCATTTTGATATATATTTGACTTTATATACCCCCCCTGTGTTATCTCATAGTTTTACGAACAATATGTAATAATAAATAACCCTAATATAAAACTTTATATAATTTTTTTCTCTTGGGCTAAATGTCCACC
Organism: Vanderwaltozyma polyspora DSM 70294; assembly: GCF_000150035.1. Classification (NCBI taxonomy): domain Eukaryota; kingdom Fungi; phylum Ascomycota; class Saccharomycetes; order Saccharomycetales; family Saccharomycetaceae; genus Vanderwaltozyma; species Vanderwaltozyma polyspora. The sequence goes on from NW_001834684.1 coordinate 129,538, forward strand.
GGCACAATTTTCGTCAAAGGTCAGGGTATAAAAAGGCAAGAAAATTTTAGATTTAAGAAAGTTTTAACTACTCTTTATAATTGTTGATGCTTTGTTTCTGGTTTGATGGCTAGAATTTATAGGTCAGTAGGATCCTGCAAAATCAAGATCTGGATCTAATGTTCTAGGAGACGAGTTCGTCTTCCAAGTGACCTATGAAATTGGTCTCTTGTTCTAAATAATTTTTCATTATTACTTACTGAAAAATTATAATTAATGTATATTAATTAAATAACATATAATGATGAGTCTTCAAACACTTTTATGCTAGATAGTATCTGAGAGCTATTTGCTTAGTGATTGCGGTGTTAATGAACAATGGGAATCTCTCTGATATATGTGTTAATTCTTTATATAGATTAGTTTTCTTGAGATTAATTGAATTTTGTAGACATATTCTTGGGTGCCTTGTTCTAGGATGGCAATGGTTCTTGACAGTGATGTTGTAATAAATGTTTGTCCCTAGTAGTATTTTTGAGAGCCACACAGTTGTGATGAGCTATTAGGAATCTACCTAAATCAAGAGGTTAAGTTTGCTACAAATATTAATCTTAAAGAGTGAATACAAAACTACTGTAGTATTACTATACTAAAACTATATAACTACTAAAAACATATGCTTAAAAAATATGGATAATCTTGAGCAGCATCTGCTTAGAAGTTCAACTTAGTTCTTCTCCAGTGTCTTCTCTTGGCGTTGTAACGGATAGTGTTATCAGTTCTCAATCTGATCCATTGTGGCAATGGTCTGTTTTGCTTCTTAGCCTTAGCCAATCTTTGCTTGATCTTGAAACTTTTTTGAGCCTAAAGTAAAAATAATAATAATAATGAATATTTATATTAAAATTGTTAGTATTTCTATTTCATAATTGTAAAACAAAAATATAGGTCATTAGAGCTACCAATTAGCCATCATCAGATATCTCATTTAAAGCTATCTAATCCGTAAATATGTATCATTCATCTCCAGAATTGTCTATAATCCTCCAAAGTTCATTTCAATTCATATAAAAATGCTACAACGTATAGTGATGGTAAACTTTATATCTCTTCAGTAGTATCATATTATATTATATCACCATTAATCATTAACATTGGTCTTAAATTCAATATTTATCTAGCAATTTGCAGCTCTAACGACTCGTAAACTATATCCATTCGTAATATATCAAACATACAGGCATATTTGTCTAACTTAACTGTCCTTATCGATACAACGACTATTAACCTTAATTAATAACTACAATATACATATATAAAATAATACCTATTCTTCTTAAATAAGAATTTACAACTAAATTTTAGAATATCTATCAACTGTTGACTACATGATATCACATCAACAACTCTCTGTCAATAACAAGAGATACTCTATATTCTCAATACATCAGGTATCCCATCAATCACATCCATCCTAGCCTTCACAAGCCTAGCAAAGTATACATTAACCACTAGTTAGTTTGTTCGATATTGTATTATTACTCTTTGAACAACTACTGTTTGAAACTTTGAAAAATTTCACTGGGTCTGGTTCTCCTCTCATTGCTTGCATCAACACAGTGCCAACCGGCAGATACACAGTCCCATCCTTCTAAAACTAGTGGGACGGGTTAACAAGGAAAAGTGAACTTTAGGCGGAGGTTGGCGAGAAAACCAGAAAGGAATCTCTGTCTAGCGGTAGAGAGAGAAACAAACTACTTGTCCATCACGGTTCCGGCTAATTTCTTCTGGGACAGAACTACAAGTCAATTACAGCAAGCGGACAGGAATGAATGGGAAAAAAAAACAAGAAAGCAAAAAATTCCATTTTTGAAATGGACCGCCTGCGGCACAATCGGATCCCCCACCACACACCGCGCTATGAAAAATTTAAAAATGGATTGTTACATCCTTACATTGCTTAATATTTATGTAGTCACTTGTAATGTCAATGTGATATTCTATGTTGTTGTTGTGTTTTTCACTTTTTGACGAGAATGAAGCAACGCACCAAAAAGTTTTTCACCTCATCGCTTCCACCAAACATCAATCAATCAGCTAATGTAACCAACATGAAAGGTCTCTCTGGTTATGATGGTATTAGCTAGATGATAGTAGATGTGTTGGATTTTGGTTAGTGATGAAACTCTTGTTTTGTCAATTCATATTCAATTCAATTCATTATTGATTGGTGTATGGAATTGATTTCCCACGAGACCATCCATGGTTTACAATGGAATGTTTGTTCTTGCAGTTTGGCAAGAAATATTGTATACAGTGAGTGACTTTAGTTTCTTGATTACTGATAATACTATAGAAGGGCAGGTTAATTGGTATTTAAGTATATTTAGGTTTTTAAATACGTGTTGTAGTTATTATTATCTTGCTTTAAAGTAACCAACTAAACAGCAGCTCCAAAAATGACTAGAACCTCTGTCTTAGCCGATGCTTTGAACGCTATTAACAACGCTGAAAAGACTGGTAAGCGTCAAGTCTTGATTAGACCATCTTCCAAGGTTATCATCAAGTTCTTGCAAGTTATCCAAAAACACGGTTACATTGGTGAATTCGAATACATTGATGACCACAGATCTGGTAAGATTGTCGTTCAATTGAACGGTAGATTGAACAAGTGTGGTGTTATCTCTCCAAGATTCAACGTCAAGATTGATGACATTGAAAAATGGACTGCTAACTTGTTGCCAGCTAGACAATTCGGTTACGTTATCTTAACTACTTCTGCCGGTATTATGGACCACGAAGAAGCTAGAAGAAAGCACGTTTCTGGTAAGATTTTGGGTTTCGTTTACTAAGCTAAATGTACTTACTTATCATAAGCAATTGTATTTAGTATATACATATTTAAATTATAATCTAATTTTAAATCATTAACTTTCAATAGCATTACTGTCACATACACTTTTATATTTACATACATATAAAGCATCTAATGCAACCTGTAAGAATTCAAACAAGGACTGAACATGTCAGTAAGTCGCGGGAAAATTATCATAAAAAAATGCAGAAACGTATTAAAAAAGAATAATATACAATTGATATATTTAGTATATATATGAAAGTAAATATGCGAGTGATAAATATAACAATAGCATACTCACAATCTTCTACCTCTTCTACCACCCTTCTTTCTGGTAGAGTCGGATGGAACTGGAGTGACATCTTCAATTCTACCAATTCTCAAACCGGATCTAGCCAAAGCTCTCAAAGCAGCTTGACCACCTGGACCTGGAGTCTTGGATCTAGTACCACCAGTGGCTCTGATTTTAACATGGACAGCAGTGATACCGACTTCCTTACACTTAACGGCAACATCTTGGGCAGCCAACATAGCAGCGTAAGGAGAGGATTCATCTCTGTCAGCCTTAACCTTCATACCACCGGTAACTCTGGCAATGGTTTCCTTACCAGATAAATCGGTAACATGAACGAAAGTATCGTTGAAAGAGGCGAAAATTCTAGCAACACCGAAAACTTGAGATAAATCTATAAACAAAAATATAAAGTTTGATGGTTAGTATTAAATATTTAGACTTGGCAAATAAGAGATTAAGCGTATAATATCAATTTTAAAAGTAGCATAAAACATGCAGACAATGAAAGGTCATATCAGATCAACTGATGCACAAAAGAAATTTAATGAGTTGTCATCCGACAAAACTTAATAAATTTCAAAAAAAAAGATTTAACATTATATTTCTTCTGTGTTCATGTCATACTACACAATGAGCCATCACTTTAAACACTATCAACTGCTAATTCAAGCAATTGATAATGGTAACAGCACGACAGTGCGTATTTTATAAAACAACTTTTAAAAGGATACACTAAACTCGGTTTCAATCGGGAAATCACCCCTAGACGTACCTTTAGACATCCTTATAAACTTGTTCGAATTCTTGTGGTATTAGCTCTAACAATGGAAGAAAAACAAAGAAAAATTAACATAAAAATGTGAAAGACTAGTTAAATATTCCAATCCAACTTTCGAAATACGTCGTCCTTTATATACGATTTCGAATTTTGTTGAAAAATAAAAAAAATTTTCATTCACTTCAATTGGCCTAAAACGTGATCAGAGGGATGCGTTGTCTCTCTTTACATCATTACCTCGCATAGTAAACGGTGTCTATAGTGAAATAGGGTTTTAGTCCGTGAACAATGATCATAGTTGGAGTCTGTTTCTGATTTGTTAACCGCCGCCACTTCGCAGCATGAACGTTTTTGTATATGAGCACAGAGATAACTTTGATGAATAAGTTAACATCTGTAATCGAACTATTTAAATGTATGTTTCGTTAACTGCATTATCAGAATGATGTCCTTGTCAAAGTGACCTTATGGATAGTATGAATGACGCAACCGACACATTGAAGTAATTGTGATTAATTACATGGAAACATGGACGATCTGAAAATGACGTTAAGAACACAGTGAAAGAACAATTACAGTTAGTGTATATAGATAGATAATTTAATTTTTTAGCATAAGATGTATAGTTATTCTCTATTTAGTCTTTATCTAAATTTGGAAGCAAGGAACCGTTAAAATTAAACCAAAAGCAGGTTATATCAAATAAGCTGACATTGGTTTAACGATGTCTCGATTGAACAAAATATCTCACAACTCACTAGTACTAAATTAAAGAATACAACATCAAGTGCATTTTTTAGGTATTTATTTAAGTAAGGACATTAAGATTAACATTTTGTTGGGCCTATACGAAGTTGATGATCTTCTTTTTTTAAAAATGAAGTCTCCAGATATAAAAGTTAAAAAAATCACAAAAATATCGAATCGAAAGGAATAGTTTCGAATTGCACCTACATATATACAAATTATTCATTAGAATTACAGCAGTTACAATGCAATATTTGGAAATGTTCTCTTTATTGTTGCTCTGTATATGATGGGTTCAGTTTCTGATAAGTCAGGCAAAGGGCAAAAAAAAACACAAAAGGAGGAGCAGAAGTTTGCTTGGGCAAAATTAACTCAAGATGTTTGAATTATATTTGAAATTTTACTAACTCAAGATCAACATTTTAAACCCAATTGCCTGATATAAGACCTTTCCAATTGCTTTGCTCTGACACTCATTCATTTAATCTCTTCCTACTATATCATCCTTTATCCTTCCCAATTGGAAGTTTTTGGTCACGTTACTATATCACCAAGGACGAACAGAGAATCGATGAATTAAATGAACAATTTGGAATTAGACACACATTAATTCGCAGTTTCTTTTTTGAGTTTTTTCTTAACAAGGGAAAAGTCAGAAATGATTGCAAAGAAACGGTTAACTTTATGGCAAATGATAACAACATTTAAAATATTAAGTGCTGATTTAACTATTTATAAATGAAATTATACTAGTTATGAGTGGATACTTTTGAACTTCAATTTTATGATTTAAATAGACCAAATCTTCAAATCAGCAGTGTGATATATTTTAAATTTGCTAGTAGGTGATTCTACTTTTATTTCTTTACTTTTTTATTTTTGGTTTAAGAAAATTTTGTTTCCTTTCGATTATTCATTATTAAAAGTGACATATTTTATATCAATATTTTCAAAACTCTTTTGATTTTATTCATATATAAGGAAGAAACTATAAACTCCTTTTGATCCAAACATTTTTGATCACAGTAGAAAATCGTACGTGTGTGAATATAAATAAACATATCGAGCTTTTTTTTTTCGACCAAGCTCTTTGTCCTCACAGTACTCATATCACACTAAATTTATTTTGCATTGTAATATTACTTCATTATATCTATTTCCAAAAACATTTGGTGAAATAAATTTGTTAGAAAAATAAACAAGAGTCTACTTTAATCTGTCTGTGAGCCTCATCCATTTTTGTCTTTCAAAAGCCAAAATCAAATAATAATACAGAAAGAATTGAACTCTTTCCTAGTTGTAATTAAATAAAAATAGAAACTTCCCAAATGGTAAATACTTCATCAACTTCATCACCCAATAGTGGTAGACTAGGGTCTTCAAGTGGCAATGAAAGGAAAAGATACTATTATTCAAATAATCCAAATATAAGACACGGAAGTCCACTTCCCGGTAATAACTACCAGAAAAAAAATCAACATAATTCATATCAAAATGGTAATCTATCAAGTAACAGTCCTATTATGAGTTCTTCTGGTAACAACTCTCATCATAGTTATTCTCAAAATTCATATTCAAATCAAAATATGGGCCCACATTTATATAGTACCGTGACGAATAATCCAAATTTGATCCCTAGTAGTAAATCAAGCACGAATTTTAATTCAATGAAAACTTCGAGATACGATCCAAATTCAATAAGTAGACCTTCTTCAAGTAACAGAGTAGGAAGTCGATATAATCCAGAGGAAAAACCACCAAGTCAACAACATACTAACGATAGCACAAATATCTCAAGATATTCAGGAAGCAGATACAATCCTCAATCCAAAAATTCAATATCAAACATTTCGAATTTCAATAATTCATCACCGGCTTCCTCTTCCACTGATATTTCAAGTTCAATAAATTCTCATTTCTCCTCTGCAAATAGAAGTAGGCCAAGGTCAATCGATTCAAGTAAAGATCATATTTCACATAATTATCAAACTTCAAATACAAATAATATTTCAACAGCAACTAATGATCCAAATTCATCGTATTCAAGATTAATAAATAATTCAAGTCCAAGATGGAAAAATACTAATTCGCCTGTTACAAGTAATACTGGGAATTCACCATTAACGACTACAACTCCAAACAGCTTTGGAGAAAAGGATATTCCATCATCAACCAGAACCTTACAATGGAAACAACAAAGAAATAAATATTCAAGTAATTTAACTTCATCCTATGTTGCACCAACTCCAAAGCGTTATAATCCGAACCCAATAGCAAAGTTAAACAAGTATAATGAGATGGAGCAATCACAATTAGACCAACAATTGCAAGAAGAGCAGTTGAAAAAGAGTGAACCTACACTTTCCACAGCAGCTTCAAATCCACATTCATTAGGGTCCAGTTTAATTAATTCAGTAGCACATCAAATCAAAGTTGGAGAATCAATTGATGAAAATGAACCTACTATGGATAGTTCGGACTCTTCCAATTCACCTTTGTTCAAAAATGAAAAATTAAATAAGAAAAGTGACGAAATTCAGATCGAAAAGATTATCCCTATAAACCTACCATCAACTCCTACAAAAGCTAAAGCTAAAAAAACAGTTAAACCTTATTTATGGTCTCCTCCTATACATCCTACTACAACTCCATCCAAGGAAAACTTGGTAGAATCTAAAGCTATTGCATCCGAAAGCACGATCCCTGGTTTAAAATTATCATCAGAAGAAACGAAAATGCCAGAAAAAACAGAAATTAAGAGAGTACCAACACCTTCCTTAATTGCTGACTATGAATTCTTATATGATCCTAATCTTTTGAAGACTAATTTTGAAAAGGTTAAAGCGAGTTTACCTGTGCCTGTGGGTTATACTGAACCAATAAATCAGATTAATTCTTGTATATTTCCAATGCTTAAGGCTGAAACAAGATTATGGGAGTTAAAAAATCAAGAAAGAGAGTCAATAATTTCAAAGCAAAAGTATTTACTCAAAAATCCTATAACAAATATCAATGAGTATCCATTTGTGAAAGAAAATGTATTAATCTATCACCAAGCATTGAAACCGATGCTTCTTCAGGCTCTTTCAAAAACCAAAAGGTATACATATGTTCGCAAGTTAGAGCTGACTAAAGAATATTTAAATTTAAAGAAGGAATGGGATGAGGAATGTGAAGAACTAGATAACATCAGCAATGAACTACGAAGCGAGGAGTTAGAACATAAAAAAATGAAGGAAAAGGAACAACAAGAAAAGCTGCAACGTGAAAAGGAATTAATGGAAGAACAGTACAAGGCTAACTCTTCCTCGAGGCGTAGAAATCGTGCTGATTTTGTTGATGATACAGATATGGAGAGTGTTCTGTTACAAATTGATCCCGATTACAAACACCATCAAAATGCTGCAGCAATTCCAGCTATGACCATTGATCCATTAGAAAAGTATTCAATGAAATTCCAAGATGTAAACAATTTGGTTACCGATAAGGACATGTGGAGTGCAAGAGTTTTAACTGAAGGCATAGATAATTTTACAGAACGAGAACATGAGCTTTTCATCGAAGCTTATTTAACGTATCCGAAAAAATTTGGAAAAATATCTGCATATATTGGCAATTTAAGAACACCAGAAGAATGTGTTTTGCATTATTATAGGACAAAAAGAAAGGTTGATTATAAGAAACTAATGATGGAAAGGAATAAAAAGAGAAAGGGTGGAACAGGAATCAAGAAAGCCCGTAAAAAGAAGGAAAAATCTACTGAATTAGAAACAGAAGATAAGTCAATTACTGACATCGATACTACTTATACTCAAGAAGTTGAAGATATTTCTGCAAAAAATCCACCGCAACCAGTTCAGGAGACTAAAGTTGAAAGAGTTGAAGAGACAAAGATTGAACAAATTGAAGAGACAAAGATTGAACAAGTTAAAAACAAACCTATTGAAAAACCTTTGGAGCAAACGACAACAAATAATGAAGTTTCATCGATGGAACAAACAGAAATTGAAGTTCAAACTAATGAAATAAAAGAAGTCTCTGTCACCGTAGATGAGATAGTGGAAGTTCCTGTTCCAATAGAACCTTCAAAGGAAACAAAACCTAATGAAAGTAAGGAAATCGAACAAGTATCTATCCAAACTGCAGAACCATTTGTAGAACCTCAAGCTAAAGAAACAGTGATGACACAGAACATTATAACAGAAGAAGAAGTCCCTGAAGAAAATATCCAGAGTGAAGATACTTTACAAAATAAGAGACCACTTAGCGAAACAGATATAAAGGAGGAATCGAATGCCGTAGAGACTGATGATCAAGATTCATCATTATACAACGATTACCAATATGAGTCTAGTGGTCTAGATATCAATGGTGTCCATAATCAAAGGAAGAGGATGAAGCAAAGTGCTGAACACAAATCCAGTTATTGGAGTGTTAAAGAGGCCAACCTATTCCCTGAATTGTTAAAAAAGCATGGTTCTCAATGGTCTTTAATATCTGATGCTTTAGGAACAAAATCTACCACTATGGTAAGAAACTATTATCAAAGGAATGCTGCACAACTTGGATGGAAGTTAATTGTAGAGGATGCGGATTCCAAAAGAAACGTCACTACTTCTGGTTCTGTTAGACAATCACAAATACTAATTCAGGCTGGACAAACTGCCCATATGGGAATTCAAAATGGTATTCCACCACAACAAAAACCTGCATTGGGATTCTTTTCAAGCCCTGATAATCCTGGAAGCAGAAGTAATAGTACTTCTATGCCATCTTCAGTACAACAGCCATTTGCTCCGGAAACTATTGGTAAGGACTTATTTACTCAATCGTCTATACCAGCAGTTGCGTTGCCTTTGCCCCGCTTACCTTCGATTCAGTTAGGAAGACCTTCTTCATTCGAACAGTCTGTTAGTGAGAATAGAAATGAATTAGCAGGAACAAGCCAAACCATGATGCCAACTGGCAGTAAACCTCAGATAGCATTATCAAGTACTACTTTTGGAAACAATAGTTCTGGTGGTTCAAGAATTTCTGATCTTTTAAACAGTTTCAGTTCACCACCGAATGAAGTAAGAAATGTGGATCTTCCTCCCTTACAATCTAATGTTAACCATGTAATCGTTCAAGAACCTCAGTTGTCTGCATCAAATCCAAGATCCTCTATTACATCACTATTGAACACAGAGACGAGTACTCTACCGCCCACAAGGACTGCCATTGGGAACAATACACTTTTGACCGGTCACGTTTCCAGCAGTTTGCGTACAGAAACAACACCTTCATCGTCCTCATCTACAGGGTACAAGGTCTCGCAACAAATAAAAAGTCAAAATAATGTTACTACTTCACAAGAAAATATTTTACCCACCCCGATTTCAGAAATGTTACAAAGCGCAAAAGTTTCACCAGAAGCTACGATCAACACTGCTGCTACAAATTCTTATCAACAGGTAGGTACAACAGCAAACATACAAGTTCCACAACAAGCAACTACAATCCAGGAACATAATATATTATCATTCAATTTCTCAAAAGATCCCCTAGCTGCGTTAGCAGCAATCGCATCTGCTCCAGAAACAATGGCTTCTTTACTCCCTGAAGCCTCTACATCTTCCCCACCAAAATCAACTAACAGCAACCAATAATCGACTACTACAACTGCAAATGCTAATTAAATTGGCTAATTTCAGATTACATCACCTCAAAAAACAGAACAAAGATCAAAAGCAAATTTCTTGAGGATCCAAACGACATCACTTTGTTTATCCTCATCGCAAATTATTCTCCTTGAATTGTTTCTGTTCATCATCCACTATATCACGTGAGAAAATTTGCATAAGTTTTTTCCTTCGAAAGCCGAAAGCTCGTTTCTTTTCGTTTTCGTTTCTTTTGGAATATTTTTTTGATTTGGTCGTGAAACTTTTCTCGAAATCACTTCGAAATTGTGATGTCAAGTAAACTTTACTCAGAGAGATGTGATGTAAACAACAACAAAAAATTTAGTTTTTTGCTGATATTTTTTCGAAACTGATTAGCAAATTTGTTTGTATTTGGAGGGTCATTTGCCATTGTTGTTGGGTAATTGTTATATTTCCCATTGCATTACGTTTGGGAATATTTTTCCAGTTGGAAGTATAAATCTGCTAATTCGTTTACTCTGTTAAAATTTAATTTAAATAAGACAAGGAAGAACGATTTAAATTTTTCATTGTTATACTTCTTTCCTCTTTATCATTTTATTTGTTTTTGTTTTCGTTAAGTTAGTCATTAGCAAGAAATAGGCTGAAAAGAAATTGCAAATTAATTTCTTACAGATCTATCAGATTATTTAAAGGAGATCAATAATAAAAATAATATTAATAATATTAATAAATTCAATTATAATACAGGAATTAAAACAGTAATTTATTGGGTCTTTAATTTGTAACAATATAAAAGAAAATATAATAAAGTTGAGCCTAGTTAAATATATTTATATATACATTTTATTGTTATAAAAATGAATTCAACTATAATCGAAGAAGCTGTCTCAAAATCTACCATATTGGGTTGCCCATTCTTATATGAGCATTATCCAACTTTAGAACGTCCATTTTTTAATATATCATTATGGGAAAACTTTAATAAATATGTTACTCTTTGGACCAATGGCAAGTTTGTTCCAGAAAACTTTCAATTCATTGCTGGTGAATTACCAATGAGTCAATTGCCACAAGTAATTACTGCAATTATCACTTATTATGTAGTTATCTTCGGTGGTAGAGAGCTAATGAGAGAAAGAGAGCCATTTAAGTTTCACTTTTTATTCCAAATTCATAATTTATTTTTAACATCTATCTCCTTTTCATTATTAATTTTAATGATCGAACAATTAATTCCAATTCTTTATAGACATGGTATTTTCTATGCCATTTGTAATATTGGTGCATGGACTCAACCAATGGTTACTTTGTATTATTTCAACTACATTATTAAATTCATCGAATTTATTGACACTGTATTTTTAGTTCTAAAGAAAAAGAAATTGACATTTTTACATACCTATCATCATGGTGCAACTGCTTTATTATGTTACACTCAATTAGTTGGTACTACTTCTATCTCCTGGGTTCCAATCACATTAAACTTAGGTGTTCACGTTGTTATGTACTGGTACTATTTCTTGGCTGCTAGAGGTATCAGAGTTTGGTGGAAAGAATGGGTAACTAGATTCCAAATTATTCAATTTGTCTTAGATATTGCATTCATCTATTTCGCAGTATACCAAAAATTCGTTCATCTATATATGGCTGACAGTTTGCCATATTGTGGTGATTGTGTTGGTTCTACTACTGCCACTTTTGCCGGTTTCTTCATCATCTCATCCTATTTAGTATTATTCATCACTTTCTATATTGATGTTTACAAGCGTACTGGCTCTAAGCAAAGTAGAGTTGTCAAGCGTGTTCGTGGTGGTGTTGCTGCCAAGGTTAATGAATACGTTAGCGTCGATTTACAGAACGTTCAAACTCCATCTCCTTCTCCAGATCCTCAAATTAGAAAAAGAAAGTAATCTATTTGTCATGTACAGCATCCCTTGATGTTGGTACCCACCATTTTATCTACTAGTTACATAAAGGTATATATATACTTATATACTTATATATGACGTCTAAACATTTCGAACCATTTTTATTAAACTATTTACCTACAATGAACCTAAAATTAAATTCATGTGCCTGTTAAGTATACAACAAGAATTGGAATCTCCATTTGTTTAATGATAGTGTCTTGTATTATATTACTATGCAAATATATAAAAAAGTTTACTTATTCATGCCAAATTTTGAGCTTAAATCCTTAGATCTGCTTTTAGAGGATTTTATCGATTTTTTAATCATATCAAGAGTTAATTTTGATCCACCTCCAACTAAATTTAGATTCTTTAAATTACCTTCTGAATCACTAATTACTGTTATAACTGATCGTACGTTTTCTTCTTCAGCCTCTGTATCTATATCAGCTAAAAGAACTGAAATTGGTTGTTTTGTAACCATCTCTTGGTCATCATCATCTTCATCACCTATTTGTGCTTCTGGATCTATATCTATTATACCAAAATTTGAGGCAAAACCCACACCATAAGAATGCATTTCCAATGGCAGTGAGTTATTAGGATCACAAATTAGGTCATGTGCTTCTTTTACAGTCAAACTTTTACCTCTTGTTCTTACAGTCATCTTTAACCTCGCAGCACGTTCATCTAAAAATACTCTTGGTAATCTTGTACTTTTTAAAGCACAAATCAATGAGTTCCAACACAATGGAAGCAATGGCCCTGTTCTACCAAATACCACTATCTTTGCATATAAAACATATGACCATGATCTTTTATCTGAAATTTGTTTAAAAGTATCTTTTACAATATCGTTGTCATCTAGTTCATCAGGGTATACAATATTGATATTACCCTCTGAATCTATAGAACGTAAACCACATTTTACTTTTAGTGATTTTTTTGGTATGATTCCAGAATGAAGAACATTGTCGTGCAATCTTTGAGATAAAGTAATCTCTTCTTGTGTTGGAGGTATATTTTTTCTACCTTTTTCAATTGTCACATTGGGAAAGACGGCAACGTATTGATTTAGTTCATCTCTAGCTTTTGTCAATTCCAATAATTCTTGTTCTCCAATATCGTCTGATTCAATTGGTACCATGTTTTCAACAATTCCACCGGTAATAGTAGTAGTAACTATGGTTTTACCACTTTTTAAAACGTTAAAACCTAAAATATCATTACTCTCAGACACTCCTTCAAAACCAGAAAAATGGGAGATTTTATCTTCTGAGATAGTAACATCTCTAAATTCTTCAAATGCACGTAAACTAGGTCTTAATCCTAAACTCAAATGTCTTTGCAAAGATAACTCTGGGGATATTTTTGCTAGAATCTCTGGTGGGAACGATACTTGTGAGACATCAACTGTCTCGAAATCAGTCATATTTAACTCAAACCTCCTAATTCAAAAAACTCTGGCAAAATAATTCAGTCCATCAATGACCTGTATCCAACTATATTGCAGCAATTAGGGTACTTATATCCCATCTTATCTTCATTTATATGATGGATTACTATTAAATACTGTTCAAAATTTGGTTGATTTCATCATCGCATTAAAAAGTTTCAATTGAAACTTTTTAATGCGATGATCCGTGTATAGCGATTCATAAGATCTCGTTTCTTTTTTGAAATGAATCACGTGAATACCAGAGATCATTAATTACGATGGGCCATGTGATTTTTAAATGCAACACGTAATTTGTATGCTCTTTTCTTTTTTCTTTTTATTCCATGGAGTTAAACCCGTTTTCCCTTCCCCCATACAAACAATTTCAACTATTCGAAAAGTGATATACGGTCATATTCGAACTTATTACTATACTCTTATAATAAGATATATCATTCGAATCTGCTAGATATAGCATCGATCTTGTGGAATTTGGTGCTATTTATTAATCTAATTGGTTATTTTGGTTATCTATTGATCAATTGAATAAGTAGACAATTAATTCTTGCGAAGCAATGGGGATTACAATCATTGGTTCTTTAAATTATGATTTGGTTACTTATACCAATAAAATACCAAATGCGGGTGAAACTATAAGGGCAAATTTATTCGAAACTCATACTGGTGGTAAAGGTTTAAATCAAACTGTTGCTATAGCTAAATTGAAACATCCTGATTCTAATTATGGTATTAAAATGGTTGGCAATGTAGGTGACGATTCATTTGGAAAAGAATTAGTAGACATTTTGAAACAAAATAATGTTAACATCGATGACATTGGTATTCTTTCTGATGTTAAGACTGGCATTGCTACTATTCTCGTAGAGCAGCAAAATGGTGGACAAAATAGAATTTTAATTACTGAAGGTGCGAATGGAAAAACTGATTACTCATTGGAACAATTAAAGTCAATTTTTAACAATGTTTCCAATAATGAAGAGCAATTCGTTGTTCTGCAACATGAGATTCCGAATCCAATTTCAATTATGAGCTTATTGAAAAACAATTTCCCAACTTATAAGATCGTTTTCAACCCTTCTCCTTTCCAACCATTGAATAAAGGCGATTGGCTTCTAATCGATGTATTAATTGTTAACGAAATTGAAGCATTACAAATTGTAAATTCTGTTTATTCAAAGGATGAAATTGCAAAACATGAATCGGAAATAAACCACGATTTTGTTAAGGGTTATACTACCCTATGTGAAAAATTTCAAAAGCATTTAGTCAACAAAGATGGGTTATCTGCAGTAATTATTACATTAGGTTCAAAAGGTGTTCTATATTCTTCAAAGGATCAGCCAATAGTAGAATATCAACCTGCAAAATCTGGTATTACCGTTGTAGATACTACTGGTGCAGGTGATACATTCTTGGGCGCTGTCGTCACTCAATTACATCAACAAAGTTCATTGAAAGAAGCAATCGATTTTGCAACTTCAGCAAGTTCTATAACTATCCAGAGAAACGGTGCTGCCGAAAGTATCCCTGTATATTCTGAAGTAGTTTCCAGACATTGATGACTAGGTTGAATAAGTAACGAAACAATTATTTCCACCTATTTTATAAAGAGTCTATATATTAATAGTATCTTATATTCACTTTAATATTTCTTTCTATTAAATTTTGTCTAAAAAATTCTTACTATAATGACTATTTATATTACATAATGCATTCTTATTCTTTTACAGGTGATTTGGCAACTTCATCGCTACCTGGGGTAGAAACAGAGTCGGATTCAGATCTGATTATACTTACACTATTTCCATCCGAATCCTCGGAAGGAGAAAGGGATGCTGGAGAATTGGCTGTAGAAACATTATATTTCTTATTTAACATCCGTAACTTCCTCCTTCCAGAATTATCACCATTAGTGTTGTCGACTTCGTTTGCTTTCGAATATCCAACTTCCATGCTTTCAATGCTATAATCCGTAGATCTACTAGACCCAGACTGGTCCTCTACTGGGAAATCTGACTTGTCGGCCTCATTTAAATTAAGTCTAGAATCTGTATCATCTTCATTGTCCTCTTCACCACTCGTATCTTCTTCATCAGTCTGGTTGGTCAAGAACAAAGATTCTTGTCTTTTTGAGAATTCCTGGAGTTTTAAGTTAAATTCACTACGTGCTTTTAATATCAGATTCTTTAACTCCTCACCACCTACAGTATTATCCGACCTACGCATATAAAATAATAAATATGCAGAGCCTGCTATGCTTCGTTCAGGAACAGTCTCTGTTACCCTTGAATCATCAAAGTAATACCATTTCTTATCTACGAAATTTTTGACATAAGCTGTGTAATGACCTCCTCCCAGACCACCATAATGATTGTCAACAGAAACTAAATCATAAATTGTACTCTTAGACTCATCATTGTTTACTACATATGGAGATAAATCCAAATCAGTTATCGGGAAATAAACTGTATCATCTATTTTATCACTGAAAGAGCTTTGATTTTCAAACCTCTTCAAATGAATCAACAGAATATCTGGTGTGGACCATAATTGAAGTTGTTTTGTTGCCTGCCTATGTTCCTTACACGTTGGACAGTACCAAGAATCGTTCATTCCCAGAACTTCTTTCTTAGCAAATAGATTTAGACAATCATCCAGAGTTATCTTCTTTTCTCCATCCATCTGTCTTTTCTTTCTTTCATCTTCTAAGGCGATGTTCTTTAATTCAGCTGGTGTTTCCCAGTCAACCACTTTATCTTGGGTAAATACTCGATTGGCTGATTCATCTGTCCATTCTGCTAATATAAACGTAGTAGGTTTTAGAATTTGTGGTATCAAATCATTATTTGACATATCAGTATCTTGATCGATAAATTCAGCTCTAGATTCACTATCATTATCTTTTGCCAAGCTTTCTTCCTCATTATCATCAGTACTAGACTTCGTATCATCGTTTTCCTCTACACAATCATCGGATCCTTGATCCTTTTCTATAAATTTATTCTTCAAATCCAAATAGTTGTAAATATTTCTTGAAACTGGATCAAGATATCCGGTAATATCAATAGCTTTATTGATATTAATATGAGATAATGGGACCCAAACATCATTTCTGAAGCCATTATCGGAATTAAAGGTTGCATTCCTGCTTCTTATTTGTTGATTTGGAGTAAGTTCCATCAATCTAAGTTTGAAGTACTCGTCGACAGACATATCGGGATTAGCTAATTCTATTAGTGGGTTATATTTCCCAAAATTAATAGTCGGGTACTTTTCTTTCACTAATGGAAACATCTCAATAGAACTGTTTTCTGTTAATTCAAGAAGAGGAAATTCCACAAATCCACCACTCAATCTGGTATATGAAGTCTCGATAACTTTTCTAATAGCAGCGGGATTATTTAATTCGTCTTCTTTTAAAGTGACAAAAAATGGTACACCAAATAATCTTGGGTTCTTGAAGCCTTCTTCTAATTTGGTATTAATAACTGGGACAACCATATCGGCTGGTGAGGAAGATTTAATTTCATAGAAGATGATGTCATCGGCATCAGAAATCAATTCTTTAAGAGGTAAATAATTAGAATTAGATTTATCAGAATCAAAACTATTGTAAAATTGATGGTTGAAAATTTCGAAACCATATAAATCACTTGGATTCATTTTTACTAGATTTGCAATATATTCCTTTAACTCTTGATAAGTCGAAGTCTTCTCCATTTCTATTTCAATTATGCATGGTGGGGAATTTTGAGGAAATAACTTTATTTTAGTATTCCACTTAGTATCAACAGGCAATGGAAGTGTCAAATCATTATAAGGATCGAATGTTACAGATAAATTGTCACATTCTGGACAGTGAAGTGTTGATTTATACAATCCAACAAAGATATCTGTAATGATCGAATCGTTCCTGAGAAGATGGGAATTCCAAGTATCGTCTGCTAATTTCTTGATCACCTCTTGATTGCTGACATCGTCTTCTGGTTTTAGGGAGGGTTTTTCAACAACAGGCTTGTTGGTTATTCTATTTAAATCTTCATGTAATCCATCTAATAAAAATGCTATGAACTCCTGGGAATCTTGTTGCAAGTAGCCTGAAAACATAGAATTGAAGTGGCCCACGGTAGATTTGAAAGTCGTTGGCGAGTAAGATAACGAAGGAAGCAATTCATCTTTAAATAAATTTTGAATCAATATAGCAAATGATCTAGCAACATGCCCTTGATAACCTAATGGATTGTCTAGGTTTATTTCCTTCTCGAAAACCTTATATAAGAAGTAGTCACGAAGTTGAGGAATATGAACTAAACATTGTAAGGCTGAGTTCATGTAGCATGTATTACCTAGGTTATTCAAACCAATATTTCCTCTGGAAGGGGTCAATGCATTATAATGAAAGTAATTTGATAACCAGTGATAATTTTTACCTTCCTGTTTTATCTCAATTACAAAATCACCAGTTTCTATTTTCAAATTTTTTAATGTATTCCCAAAATTTTGTTCAGTTATTCTTGTTAGAAAAGGTAATGACATGAATTGATAAGGATCCAATTTATAAGACATATTTAAAATGCTATTATTTTGGTTCAACTCTGAATCTTTTGCAAACCATACTTTAAACTTTGTCTTTTCTATATCGAGATGAGATTCTTTTTCATAGAAAACGTTTAATATTTTAGACATCAACTCTTTAACGGTTGCTAACATTGATAGAGTAAAAAAAGGTATGCTATTAGCCTGTGACAAATGATGGCGATACTGGTTGGTTTTTGAGTCTTCTGTTAAGTAATGCAGTCTGAAAATACATCTATTATATTCAGTGACCAATGACCCCGATTGATCATCATATATCAAGCATGTAACTATTGGTTTCGAATTTGGCGCTAATCCATACCACGAAGATATCTTTTCGAAAACAGATTCCTGAATCGATAGATATGGTGTTACATCATAGTCATTCAATATAAAATTATCGTAATCTTTACAAATTATATTTGTATCAATTGATCCTATCTGATTGAAATCTTGAATATCGGGATCCATAAAATTATCGTACCACCTTTGAGGAATTATATATACCTTATCCCCTTCCTTGGCATTCACATCTGCCTCTTTAGCTAATTGCAACACCAGATGCCTTTGTTCAGGTAACGATGGTATGACTTCATCAGTGATCTCTGGGTATTCTGGCAAACCTGGTTTTACCTCAATATTTTCATCCAATTTACTATTCATCAAACATTCAGCAGTCGAAGCCATGGATTCAACAGGAACTACGTCCCCAGTCACGTCATCTCCATCCGACACATTCAAATAACTTGACCTCCTAGAAATGGAACTTAAAGAATGATCACTTGTACTGTCATTATCCATTTCAATTGACATCTTTTCCTTCGAACTTTACAATTCTAACTTTACCAAAAAAATAAAATCAGGGGAATGGGAAAGAGGAAAAGGTATCAACACAATAACCTACAATCTTAACAATTTAGATACCAACTACCAAACTCTCCTATTCATACAAATAAAACCTCCTTGACTAGCCTTCAACTAATCTTATTAATGCCTTCTTCTTATTGCTTATATTTATACTCGATGGCTTTGATTTGATCAACTTTTTTCAGTTTTGTCAAAATTTGTTGAAATTGCCTATTCTTAAAAAAGCTCATCGCCAGTGAAAGCTGCGTACAAGAGCAGTGAAATCTTTTAAATAGTTATTTATCTAAGGATCAATGAATGCTAAATGAGATAATATTAATCGTTTAATCAATTCTATAAAATATTTACGTAGTACCCATGTTTAAAGATTATATACCCAGGATTTGAGGGCTGGTTTACCTTGCAAGGTAACCCGTTGAAATGCCAGAAATTGAATTAATAGATGGAAGAATGAATGAATGACTGATAATGCAAGTGAAGTGCCGATAGGAAAATGATATAGACGTTAAGAAATTGAAATTAGGACATCGACATTAATACACAG
The DNA here is from genome assembly GCF_000150035.1 of Vanderwaltozyma polyspora DSM 70294. NCBI lineage: Eukaryota > Fungi > Ascomycota > Saccharomycetes > Saccharomycetales > Saccharomycetaceae > Vanderwaltozyma > Vanderwaltozyma polyspora. The sequence continues at coordinate 149,194 of NW_001834684.1, forward strand.
ATATTCATTATTTTGTTTGGATTGGGGGAGGGAGGGGTTCGATTAAGATCCAGAGTATGGGCTCAATACGGAAGCCATAATACCGTAACCCAAGGTAATGACACATACAAATACAATCAAGGATGCAGGGACACCTCTTGAGATGAATGTCATCATATCCAGATACGGATTACCATAACGATCTAATGTCGAGATGGCTGTGATGTTTGGGAAACCAGATGAAGCTAGACCCATACCTGCAGAAGCCAATAAAGTACAACCAAAAACCAAAATTGGGGCTGATTTTGCACCACTTAACTTTTCACCAATTTGTTGAACTAATGGGATAATAATAATAGCAGAGACAGTGTGGGAAACAAAGGTACCTACAACCAACATTAAAACACCAAAAATACATAAAACAGCCATCGCACTATCATGTTCAATTCTTCTTTGTAGTGCACCAGCAATAGTGGCTAACAACCCAGATGAAGAGACTGCTTTACCCAATGCAATACCACCCATCGCCAAAACAACAATTGACCATGGGAATGTGTTTAAAGTACCTGTAGATAACAAACCAGTACCAAATAACAAAGCCATTGGCAAAACGGCAATTTGACCAGAAGAACCGAATGCACCTTCAATCTGTGCTTCAACACACCATAAGATAATAGTACCTAAAGTGACAAAGATAACATAATATTGTTTCAAAGTAAATCTAGTCTTGATTGGAACAAATCTTTCGATCTTAGTCGTATTGATCTTAAATGTTAAACACATTAAACCCCAGACTAAGAACAAAGACAAAATACCTGCTGGTAAAGCTACTGCAAAAAACTGACCCCATCCAATACCATACTCTTTCAAGTATTGCATAGAGATAATATTTTGTGGTGATGAAATTGGTGAAGAAAAACCTGCAATATTTGCTGATAAGGCAACACCTAACACCAATGCTTTACCAAATGGATTGTTTGCATCTAATTGGTCTAACAATGGTTTCATTAAAGAATAAGTTAACACAGGAGCAGCGACATTTGAAATCCACATAGATAAAAAGAAAACAACACCCATGGCCATCAATAGAACGTTACGTGGTTTGATACCAGCAAATGATAATAGCCAAGATGCCAGAACTTTAGCAATATCATATTGGGATAAACCTTCACTTAAAGTGAAACCAGCTAATAAAATCATAATAGTAGAAGACCACATAGATGCAAAAATTGTTGAGGAAGCCGTAGCTGCATCCATAATTGAACCATCACTGTTTTTCAAAACTTTAAATAAGACAGTCAACAATGGGACCAATAGAGCAGTAACGAATAATGGCAAAGCTTCACTGGCCCATAAGAAAGCAACACATTCGACTAAAGCCATACAACGATGTTGGGCAGGATCGTTGAAAGTTTTAATACCTAAAAGAATAGCTGTGACGACAAAAATAAATGCAATTTTAAATGCCTTTCTAGTGAAGAATAATTTTGGGACTAATAAATTATTAATTTGAATTTTTGGTCTTTTAATATCAATCTTTATTGGTAATGGGAATTCATAAAACTCTAACAATAATTTTGAATTCTTCTCTTGATTTTTACCGTTATCTTCATCTTGATTTGTATATGAGGATAAACCTAGCATATCTTTCCATGAATTACTTCTTTCCCAAACGATATGATCGTGTAGGAATTGTTTCAATTCTAATTTGGAAGTTTCTATACTTGCGTTATTATTTGTTATAATTGCATAAGATTCCACTAATTGAGAAATCTTCGTATTCAAAAGAGCTAGAATTTCATTTTGGAAAATATAAGTATCCTTGAAGAATTCTTCACTTTCAATCAATTCGTTTCTTGTATTCAAATGTAAAACTTTATCGGCTTTTTTAGTTATCTTGGTGAAACCAATTTTATTCAATTCAATAAAAGACTTTAATTGGCATAAATCTATGTATAAATTTATAATTGATTGTTTTAACAAAGACTTTTTTTGAGATTTGATATTAAACTGAGAGTAATTTAATAAAGCAGTATTATCTTGAGGTTCAAATTCCTCATCGTCTATATCTTCATCAATATCATCTTCCGAATAAAAATCGTTCCTTGATTCCAGTTCATTAGTACGAATAACAGATAATTGTTTTTGATTGTTAATGTTATTGATTGACAAATCATCAGTAGCACTCTCGAAGGATCTTTGGTGAGTCAATATAATACCTTCTTTTTCTAAATCCTTGATTAAAGTATCAAACTTTTCAAAAAACCTTGATTCCAATCTTTTGTAAAAATCGTCAACTTTTAATTTTTCTTGTGTCAAATTAGCAACAAATGCCTCATAGGTATTGAACAAAGTTCTGCCCTCACTTGAAGCAGAAGAACGACGAGAATTGTCGAACAGTTTGTCCTTGAAAACTTTCTTGAAATTCGAAGTCTTTTTATTATTAGAATTAGAGCGGGAATTGCCATGATTATTTTCATTATTATTATTATTATTTGTAGTAGTGACATTGGTACTTGTATTCAAGTCTTCTAATTCAATTGTTTCTTCATTTGCTAGATCATCATTTTTAGTCTTTGAATTCTTATTTTTATTTGATGACCCTGACAGAAATTTATTCCTGATCTTCTTTGAAAAAAAATCCTTAGATCCTGATACCTCTTCTTCTTCGACAGCATTGCCAGTATCCGATAACTTCAATTCATCGGTTTGCAATGTATAAATTAAATTTTTCAATTCATTATAATCCATATAATGATTCTGCCATTCTGGCACAGCATTATATTTTAAAAAATGTGAGAACCTCATTGCAATTTTAAAATATACTACTATCCCTTTCTCTACTTGCCTGATCCTACTCCTATATTTTTCCCTCAATGAAAATTTCAAATATGTATTAAATATTTCTCCAAAGCAATTAATTAATATCTTACAAAGAAAAAACTAACTGGTGTGATTTTTAAAAAATTTTGTATATCTACTTATATCAATTTATAATGATCCTTTACCAATACCATAGCAATCTACTGAAAAGTCCAATCACTAAAAGAACAACAAGAAAATTTTTCTTTACTATTTTCTCACTTATCCTTTTCCAATACTGATTTGAACCTTTAAGTTACAGTATATTACGTTAATGTTAACGTTAAGTAGGTTTTTCATCATATAGTTTAAAATGAATGAATGAGCTTTCTTTTTTGATATATATTTGTCATTGAGCTGTTATAGTAATAGTGTTCTTTGTTTCTTCTTGTTCTTGTAAAACTGCCTCTTTCTCCCTCTCCCTCTTCCTCTTCCTCTTCCTCTTCCTCTTCCTCTGCTTTCTTGTGCTTTGTACGCTCTTGGGAGAGTTTCTCTGATTTCTCGAAATGCTAAAAGCAAAAACTCAAGAAACATGAAAAAATAAAAAGGAAAAAGAAAAAAAGTGCAATGTGAAGGAAAGTTTCTTTTTTGGCATTTTTTTGGCACTTCTGGGGTTTGGATTCGGGACGGTTGTGCGTGCTGTTGTCTGAACAACAGACCTCAAGCAAAAAGGGGAGGGGAAGCGGGAGAGGAATCTTGTGGATTTAGCCATTCGAATGTCCGCTTTTCTTTTTCTCATTCCCTCTGTTTTACTTGCCAAACAAACTGTTTTTTTTTCTACCCACGTGGGTGGCTTACACTGCAGGCATTTATTCGCTTGGTTCTGCTTTCGCTGCTCTTGTTCTTGAGTAGTTTGTTCTGATTAATTTAATTTATTCTTGTTTTTGCCTTTGCCTTTGCCTTTGCCTTTACCTTTGCTTTTGCTTTTTGTTTTTGTGGTCAGAAAAGAAGTGGCACAGAAAACAGGCGCAACGGGCGTAGCAACAACAACATCAAGCAATTTGTTTGTGATTGTATGTATCTACCAATCAACCACGGAAGCCTTATCAATAGTTAAATTGGGTTTTGGTTGTCTTGGCTTTGTCAATTTCTTTTTTGTTTTGTGCTTTATGCTTTGCGCTTTTGTGATCAGAATGTTATTTGCTGAAAGTTCAAACTATTGTATTGTCTGTCCAAATCTGCTTTTCTCTTAGCACTTTATTTTTTACTTTTTTGTGCCCGACACAAAAAAAACTAATTGCAAAAAATGGCAAAGCCAAAGCCAAAGCCGAAACCAGATAAAGACTGACACCCAGTAACAATAACAGTTTGAAGAAAAGAAAAAAGAGGGGAGACTGGAATCGGAAACAAAGATCCTACCACCACCACCACCACCAGCATGTGACTACAGTGGGGGTAACTTGCCATGGACCCAGGCGGCTAACTTCTCAACCGTGTACTCACATTCGTTTCGTTCCTGACCTGATCTGAACTCCCCCCCTCTCTCTCTCTCTCCAGCTGTAAGTTCCAAGTCAGCGGGGGTGTGGTATTATATCTCTATCCATTTATGAAAAGTCATGGATTCTGGTTTTTGTGTCATCTTTTCATTATTTTAGTTTTTTTTGTTCACATTTATAAAAACGTATATAAACCACATCTCTGGCAAAACCATTCCTTCCCTTTCCCTCAAACTCTCTCAACTCTTTAGCCAAAAACTATCATCAGCCTATCAAACTCGTGCCATCAAGAAACACTGTTTCGTATGTACATCTCTCACAAACCAACAGCCCAAACACAATAAAATCAAGCTTACTGACACACTATAATCTCACTTCACATGACATCACGTGATACAATAGATCACGTGATGATAAATGTTTGCCAACGAACAAAAAATTATCAAGTTTGAATTTTTCCTCTCTCTCCCTCCTCCTTGTCTCTGGCTTTGTCTTTCCTGCCCGTTACTTCAATTGCACAATTCCATCGGAAATTCAGACATCATCGACTGCAACCTCTGTTTCTGTTTCTGTTTTGTCGTGTTTTTCACAAGGAATTTTCCTCTTCCTCATTTCATTGACTCTCTACAGCTCCTCCCCCTCCCCCTCCCCCCTTCCCATCTAGCCTCAGAGACCACTCACACTAATACCTATGGAACTCACTCGCTTTCCATCTCGTTTTCCATCGCTTGTTAGACTCATTCAAGATGACTATTACTCACAAGTGTTGATTCATTTCAATTTACAAAATATCTTTCTATATATAAACCCTACTTCCTACTTCACATCCTTTTCACCTTCACCTCTTGTTGCTCTTAACAAATTATATATCCCATGCCAAGTTTAAATCAACCCAATATTCTAAAACTCGCTGGTATAAAATGTTGTCAAGATCAAATCGTCATCTTGTATCAAGATGCTCTCTCAATTCAAGATCTAGTCACAGATTAATGGCAACTTCATCAAGCTTACATGACATCTTCCCTGCTACTTATAACAACCCGGATGACAGTTCCTCTAACAATTACAATATTCAAATCCCTCCATATGCTAAAATGTTGGAAAATTTACAAAAAATTAACAAATTCACTAATAACAAACCATTAACTCTGACTGAAAAAATATTATATTCACACTTAAGTGATGTAGACGAAACTTTGAGTTCTCTACCAACGACAAATATTTACGATCTTCGTGGTAACGAATATTTAAAATTATCTCCAGATCGTGTCGCCATGCAAGATGCTTCTGCGCAAATGGCCCTGCTACAATTTATCAACACAGGTCTACAACAAATCGCAGTACCTTCTTCAATCCATTGTGACCATTTAATCGTTGGCAAAGATGGTGAATCTAAAGATTTAGAGAAATCTATAATTACTAATAAGGAAATTTTTAATTTCTTGAAAAACTGTGCTGATAAATACGGTATTCAATTTTGGGGACCTGGTTCTGGTATAATTCATCAAATCATTTTAGAAAATTTCTCAGCCCCAGGTTTATTAATGTTAGGTACCGATTCCCATACTCCTAATGCCGGTGGCCTAGGTGCAATCGCAATTGGTGTCGGTGGTGCTGACGCTGTTGATGCGTTAACAGGCATCCCTTGGGAATTAAAGACACCAAAAGTGTTGGGTATTAAATTAACGGGTAAACTATCAGGTTGGTCTTCTCCAAAGGATGTAATCACCAAATTGGCAGGTTTATTAACTGTTAGAGGGGGTACAGGCTATATCATAGAATATTTTGGTGAAGGTACAAAATCTTTATCTTGTACAGGTATGGCCACTATTTGTAATATGGGTGCTGAGGTTGGGGCAACTACTTCTCTATTCCCATTCACGGAGGCTCATAAACGTTACTTGGATGCCACAGGTAGAAATTCTGTATCAAGATACGCCGATATTGCATTAAATGAATTCCAATTGTTGAAATCAGATGAAGGTGCTCATTATGATAAAGTTATTGAAGTTGATTTATCAACTTTAGAACCAAGTGTTAATGGACCTTTCACACCTGACTTATCAACGAATATTTCAGAATATGGTCCAAAATCTATTGAAAATGAATGGCCACAGAATATATCAGCAGGTTTAATTGGTTCTTGTACGAATTCTTCATATCAGGATATGACCCGTGTCATCGATTTAGTCACCCAAGCTTCAAAAGCAGGCTTAAAACCAAAAATTCCATTCTTTGTCACTCCTGGTTCTGAACAAATTAGAGCTACTCTTGAAAGAGATGGTATCACTAAAATTTTCGAAGAAAACGGTGCTATAGTTTTGTCAAATGCTTGTGGCCAATGTATCGGCCAATGGGATAGACAAGATATCCCAAAAGACACTCAATTACCAAATTCAATTTTTACTTCATTTAATAGAAATTTTAGAGCAAGAAATGACGGTAATAAAAATACAATGAATTTTTTAACTTCACCAGAAATCGTAACCGCTATGACATACTCAGGTGATGCTCAATTCAATCCACTAACTGATTCAATCCCACTTCCAAATGGCAAAAGTTTTAAGTTCACTCCGCCAACAGGTCGTGATTTGCCTCAAAAAGGCTTTGAACATGGAAGAGATTCTCTGTATCCTCCTTCTGCTGTTCCAAAACCAAACCCAAGTGTCAATATTGATGTCTCTCCTGAATCGGATCGTTTGCAATTGTTAACTCCATTTGAGCCATGGAATGGTCAAGAATTAAAAACTACTACACTTTTAAAAGTTAAGGGTAAATGTACGACAGACCATATTTCAGCCGCTGGTGTCTGGCTAAAATATAAGGGACACTTGGAAAATATCTCATATAACACTTTAATTGGTGCTCAAAATAAAGAAACGGATGAAGTTAATAAGGCATATGATTTGGATGGTACCGGATATGAAATCCCAGAATTGATGATGAAGTGGAAGGATGAAGGGAGACCATGGAATGTTGTTGCTGAACATAATTATGGTGAAGGTTCTGCTAGAGAACATGCAGCATTGTCTCCAAGATTTTTGGGAGGAAAAATGTTATTAGTTAAGTCATTTGCAAGAATCCACGAAACAAATCTAAAGAAACAAGGTATGTTACCATTGACTTTTGCCAATGAAAATGATTACGATAAACTTTCTTCTGGTGATGTTATTGAAACTTTGGATTTGATAGATATGATAGCAAAAGAAGGTAATAATGGTGGAACTTTGGATATTAAGATAACGAAGCCTGAAGGGAAATCATTTATAATCAAGGCAAAGCATACAATGTCAAAGGATCAAATAGCATTCTTCAGAGCTGGTTCTGCTATTAATTATATTGGAGAATTGAAAAACTGATAAACGATCATTAATGTATATATCTTATTTATATGGGTTTTACTTCATTACCTATTATTAATTATTTATTTAGTATATTTATTAGATATACAAAAACGGCATAATGAAAACTAATATTTAAAAGCATTTGTACCTAAGTGTTCAATGTTCTAAAATTAATAAACTACATTGATTGATATATATATTGATATATTTATATTTAATACTGTTACATTTTAATAATATAAAATTACAACTATTATTACCGTTAATAGTAAGTGTTTTTGAAGCACATCTTAAATAATATTGTTGGTAGAAATCGAACCCTATCAGGAACGTTCTAAAATCTTTAAACTCAGTTCATAACCTCTATCTTGTCCCTTTGAGTATAGTGTGTTCACTCTCCAGAATTCGAAAAGGATAAACTCTTGTAATAATGGTACAGGGGTGATATTGTTCGTATCGACATCTATGGTTTCAGGGATATTGAAAAACGATTCCCTTTGACTCAGGCTTGGGTCTTCTTGTACATCATATGCCACTTGGAAATACTGAACTGTACTAATCGTCTTGGTGACTTTGAAGTATTTATCAATATTAATTAATTTATTTGGTCTGAATGAATCGGGATTTCTGAAGTTACTATTACCTTCTGAAATAAAAGTTAAATCTTGTAAAAATAAATTAAAGAAAGGTACACATGGCAATGCTGATTTAGCAGCATGTAATCCATTTGGTAAATTCTCATTCATAATATTCTTCAATTTGTTCCTATAGACTTTAAAGTTGTTGTTTGGGTGAACAATTCTGGACAAATATTCATAAAGTTCTGTGTCTTTCTCATCTAATAAATCCCATAAAAATGTCAGTCTTGTAATAGCATGATTTTGAAGAACTGTCATAATAGAAGCCACAGAGTTATAATTTCTGAAATACAATACAGAAAGAGCTATCTTCAACCAACTTCTTAGTCGGTTAACACGATCATTATTGTTAATTTCTGGAGACAATATTGACTCCATAACGTAATGTGATAATTGATTGGTGAAGTTCATAATCATTCTGACGTGAATTGCTACATTTAAATTGGACTTTTTCTCTAGGTAATTTTCATTCACCAGCTCAAAAGGTTCGATTGACATATATAGCTTTGATTCAATCAAAGTCAATTGTTTAGCTACTTCCAATGGATTTAAATTGATTAAGTTCAACTCATTGTGTACAATATTCGAAGTAGTGCTTTTATCTACAGTCAAAAGATAATTCCAATTTTTTATTAGAACATTTAAATCTTCTTCAGCTTCGAAATAGACTTCAGAGAATGGCAAAGAAGCATTGTTCAAGACGAATCTATAAATGGTCACCAATCTTTCCATATCTTGCATATTATATTTCGAAAGTAATGCAGATCTTCCTAAATTTAAAACTGGGATTGGTAATGAAATAGAGGTATGATTTGATGGAGCAGTAACATGAGTTAACTCATATTCTTCAATTATTTTTTCATCTATTGAAAAAATAGAAGACCTACTGTTACCAGAAAATGTTGATGATGAATCTGAGATTACTGATGTAGATTTATGCTGAACAATATCTCTCGGTATCAACTGATCATTAATTTGTGATATTGAGATACCTTTCCCAGTGTTTTCATGCAATAATAGAAGTCGTGCTGCCAATTCTATTAAAATTTTGGATTCCAATGGTAGATATTTTGAAACACCTTCATTAAAAAAATTAATCATTATCGATAAGTATTCGAAGTCTGTTGAAGGGTTCCAATAGCTTTCCATCCATGTTTGAAAAATTTTACAAACCAGTTTTCTCCTATTTTTTAGACGAGATGATTTGGATGAGTAGTTGCCAGCTTTTTCATTGTGTGATACCAAGTTATATTTGTTAGATGTATCAAATCTTAAAATTAATAGGTCAATTAGATCGACTACTTCCCCAAAACTTCTGAAGTTAAGAAGCGAGGTTGAGGTGAAATAGTCATCCGCCTTGTCAACCTCGTCGGTTAATCTATACACCAATGCTCTGAAGGAAATCCCAATTATATCACCGTCATTACTATACATTATCTCATTTTGCATTACCTCTCTGTTATGTAAATCGTTTCCTTCATCAGGCAATGGTAATTTACCAAATGCAAGGGAATCGTCAAGTTTGAATTTATCAAATACAGCATCTTTTGAAAATGGTTCATCGGGAGTTATTTCTTTCAAAAACTGGGTACCTTCATAAGTAAACGCTAATTCATGACTAGTACCTGCTCTAATGCTTGAATAGCGGGAAACTCTTCTCTTTGGGCTTTTATTACTTGGTTTTAAATCCTCTGCTACTTCAAGTGATCTTCTTAGTGAATCTCTTCCCAGCTTACGTACCAAACCCGAAGAGCACTTTTCAATAAATTTATCAGGTGTGATCTTTATTTTTTTTAAATCAGGATACCTTCTATCAGAACCAAGCTTAAAATCGCCGATAACTCTTAAATAATTGTTGCATCCTGTGATAGTAGTAGCAATCAATGAGGTCATGTTAGATACGATCAAGATCAATTGTTTCCCATTCTCCGTAGAATTATAAAAGTCTTGCTTAATTTGAATACTTTGGTCTGAATTTCCATTTTCCTTCAGTGTCTGTGTGACTAAAAGCTTGATACAAGAAACCAATTGAGATACCAGAGAAAGCAGCGGATCCAAACTTTTATCTAATGTGTTTTCATAAGCATCATCATATTTTGATTGAAGAATGGAGGAACATGATTTACTGATAAACAATAGTTCACGAAGTAATATAATCATTTGGTGGACAATAAATTCCAACGTTTCACACCCTGTAGGGTTACGTTCAATCAAATCTAGCCTACCTAGGATTAGACCAATATACGTGAATAAGATATCATAAATTTCATGTAATCTCCCAATTGCTGTTGGTTGGGTATTAAGGTAGTACATTTGGCGACTTCTAGAGCTAGAACTGGATCTAGATCTCAACGAACTTGCATCATCCTGTGATAATCTTTTTGGTGATCTACTTTGAGCACTACTTTCAAATTTAACCTTTTCTACTGACCAAATTGCGAAAAATGCAAAAGATCTTCTTAATACTTCAAAAACTAGATCAACTAATTTTTTGATTTTTGCTTCCGAGGATGTATTCTTATAGTGGTCAGCCTTGATCATTAATGTATACCAATCAGCCAATAATTTTTTACGTGCTTTTCTTACTACACTTTGGGTTTGAACAAGTTGGTTGGAACGTGAAACACAATTGGTCAATTCAAGTAATGACTTGACACCATCTCTTACAGAGTTGATATAATTGATATTGAATGTGCGCTCCGATAATGATAATAAACGTGTGTCCTGAGGATTGAGTAAAAATTTTGCACTATTTGTTAATAATTTTTCCAGAGGTTTCCTTGTATCAATGAGATATCTATAATCATCAGGTTTTAAAGATGGCGTATCGTTTACACGAATAATATCTGAAAAATAGTTGAATGGAACCCATCCACGTAATTGGTTTTTGACCAAGGTTACCTCACCCCAACCGGATTCATCAACATTATGTACAAAAGCAACATCGTCTTTCTTAAATGGTAAACAAATAGAAGCATCTTCAGCACTTTGTAAAGAATTTGGGTCAAAAGAGTGTGTTGCTACAATAAATAAGTACGCAAAACTTTGTTCATCTAGACTATTAATCGATGAGTCTCTAACTAAACCAGACTCTTGATAGCTGGAATAATCTTTAAAAGATGTTTCATTTATTGAATCATTTGTCATTAATTCCATCGAATCGGTAGTCGTTTCAAAATTAAAGCTATCTTCTCCAATACTATCATTGATTGTCTTTACAGGAGAAGATTCTATCTCACTAGACTCTGTAGGCTGGGGAAGCATTGAAGATACGCCATTGCCTATAGAGTTTTGAGATGGGTTGATAATTCTAGACACTCTAATAGCTTTGACAGGGGAAGATTGCATCTGGTTATTAACCAAATTGCTTCCATTATTAAGGTTTTCTCTACTGTTGTATAATCCTAATCCTTTTAGTCTCTCACTAGTTTCTCCGACACTCATAGATGTCCCCAATGAGGTAACACTCTGGTTCCCAGCTTTGGGAGTTATCCTGTCATAATCTTCATTATTCATTACTGGTCTCGGCAGTACCAATGGAGTGGTATCATCGTTGTCATTATTATAGTTCATATCTCTATTGACACTGCTATTAGACCCTGTAGTATTTAATAGATTTCTAAAATCGTGTTTTGACCTTTGTTGATCTGTATACTGGTTATTGTTTTGGTAATAATCCTTTGCTGTTTTGCTCTGAATATTGTCTGTGACAAAAGAGTGGGCTGTTGTAAAGGATTCATTTGCAGTAGCAATAGTGCTACTTGAACCTGAACGCTGATAATCATTATTGTTGGGTATAGAACCTATACTACGAATGGATCCCGATCCTACCATTTTCCTACTAAAATCTAGTGGCTTAGTAGGAGATATGCTATCAAATTTTTTAGACTCATGATCCATAAATAATGGAGTGGTTGCACTGATAGAAGAATCTCTTGTCAGGCGGTCCATATGATTTGTTTTGGTTGTTCACTTTTTTACTTTCTTGTTTAGATTCTCAAATGGATATATATGTGAGTATATTTTTGTTCTTGTATATATAGATTAATAACACTGAATAATTTGGGCATTAACTAAATCCTCAGCCAAATTAAGAACCCTGTTCACCTGATCAATACACAATCCGCTAAATTCAATGAACTGAATCTAAAGAATGTTAAAGTAGATGATATAGGTCTTCAGCCAAGAAGAATATAATCTAAAAATTCAACCTAAGTTTCGGAGAATATCGCAATGTCTCTTCTCCAAGGGAAAGGAAATTTACCAGAAAGCAAAATTACAGTATTGTCAATCACCAACAAGTAGCTATAAAAGATGTGATTAAGAATATATATTCTGTCTATAACTGCAACATGCCTCAGCTTGACTCTTCTTTCTTCTTATCTTTCTGGATCTCAAAGCTTATGCTATTTCGAAACTTACGAGATTTCGCGTTTCGAACTGATGAAACATATTATCGTGACCAGTGATAATTATTTGTGGAAGCCATATTACTCGTGGAATGTGATGTACGATGACGTAATGAAGAATGATAGCGAAGAAAATTAACAGAGAGAGATGTTAAAAAAAAGAAATGTGGGGGAATGTTAGTAATTGATGGTTTTGTGCGTTTTGTGACATTTTCTATTTTAATTAATAGAGAGGATGAGCTTGGCGGCAAAAATGGGAGAAACAGAATGTGATTTACTTGGCAGAGGCAAGAGACCGTTGTTCTTATTAACTAGGTCAAGTATAAGGAAGAAAGGAAGCAAAGAACGGATGGATGGATGAAGGGTATGTGTTATTATATTGAATGAAAGTATATATATATATATGGTGGTATTGATGGTTTTAAACATGCTGTGGTATAATATAAGGATTGTCTATATAGAATGCATCTACTTGGAATTTTCCTTGAATTCGTTTGAAAGCTGCTGCTTCTGTCCGATGGGAGTACGGTATGATCATTATGGTCAGATGTTTAATTGTATTCTTCAAATATACTATAGAATGGTGAAATTGAATCATACATTATTCATCTTTTTTTGCATTTCATTCATCATCTGGATACCTTGTACCCTCTCTTCGTATAATGCTGCAAGTCTGCCCACCTTACTTCCGGATTTGATTCCAGAATAACCATCGTCAGAAAATTTACTGTGATTTGTTGTATTATTGATTTCTTCTAATTTCTTCTTCTTTTTCAGTTCTTTATCAAACGTCAAAATCTTTTCGTTATGCTCTAATGTCAATTTAGACGCACTCTTCAGAATATTGTTGATCTCATCATTGTCGTCATCATTTGCTGGTTTGTCCTGAACCATCTCTTTGATAGCTTCAGAAGGTGCAGTTGGTGATCCTGGTTCTCTGCGGTTGGAAACCGAGTCCGTCAAACTTTCATCGGCTAAAATACTAGATGAATCACTACTTATACGAACTGTCTTTTCAGAACGTGTCTCGTTATTGGAAGTTTCAGGTTTCAGACTTGGTATATTGCTGATATTTAATGGTGGCAACTTCACTGGTATGTTTGATAATGCATTGCCGTTTTCAGTAGGTTTCTTTTTATCTGGTAATGGAGGTAACGTTCTGATAGGACTTGTGCTACGACTAATGCTCCTAGTTGGACTCGTATCACGATTTTCACTTCTCGTTGGACTCAATTTTCTTGGTTTGGGTAATGCTGGAGGTGGTAACCCTTGTGATGCAACACGTACGGGTTGTTTAGCTACTGGAGACGTTATTGGGGCTGATATAGTTCTTTGCTTCAATTTTGTAGAGTCGATTGTAGAAACTGGTCTTGGAGACCTAGTGGAAGATTCTATACGATTCAGAATAGATGGGAAGTGTTCTAACAAGTTTTTTATATATCTTGTCCCAATTGATAATCTATCAGAGCTCAATATTGAAATCTTTTCCTTACACAAAGTAGGAGTCAAGGCCTTGCTTAATGTTTTTGAATTGTGTTTTGTATGGTCCTCGTTATCTAAAAATGATGTGAACAATGGAAATATAGCGGCCAGTAACTCATAGTATTCATTGTAATGAATTATTCTTAAAAACGTTGCATATGTATAATCAAAATCATCAACTATCGGTAATGCAATAAAGTCTATTGGGATTAAAGGTTTTGATTTATTTTTCAAGAAATGCAAAAAAATTGATGCTAAGGAATAAATATCCCATTGTGAAAGGTCGATATAATTGCTTCTCTCGATTATATCTAACAAAATGTTAACTTTTTTATATGATCCCGGCTTTTGGAAAACCATAGGATAGTTGATACCCTCTAATTGTAACCTTTTAAAAACTTTGTCAAATATTAATTGTCGATATTGTCTATTGCCGAGTGTGGTCAATCTACCAAAATATTCGCTGGGTACATCAATATATTCTGAGAGTTCATAATCATGCATATAAACGTTTAACGATATTCTAAGTCTTGTAATATCAATAAGATGAGATAATCCGGTTAAATCTGAAACATGGATCAAAGATGCTGAAGTATTCTCGTTGGATGAAGAATCCGTAGAATTGGAGCTTGAACCGAGGAATTTTATGCTCATTGCATTGGATAACACCTGATAAACGGTCCTTATAAAGAATGATTCATGTACAATGTAGGTTTTCTGTAGAAAAACACGAGATTCTTGTGGTAACTTGGAGAACATTTTAATACCATAAACCCAACTAATCTTCTTGTTGGAAAACCCAGAAGAAAATACAACTAAAGAATATGGTGCTGATGGTAATTTGGCCATTAACGTGTCCATCAGCTCATCAATTAACAAATCAAAAACTTGCTTATCACCAACTTCTTCTGGCGATGGAAGATACGTCGAATCAAATACATAGATTGAATGACCAGTATTTGGATCCACTGAATAGGATTTAAAGAAAATATTATTAACATTTATATCGAGCATTGTAATATTAGATTCAGTAAAAGTATATTATCAGAATAGGCTAGTTCAAAACTCAATTAGACACCAATGCTCTTCAAAGTAGCTTGTTAGCTATGATTGATCCTTCAGAGTATTTTTATATCCTATCCTTGGATTGGATGCTTTCACAATGATGAAATGCAATAATAACTCAATTATGTAATGTTTATTACTTTGACTTAAAAAAACTTTACCAGTATATCTAGGCGATGGGTTTGGTTAAGATCAATGGATTCAATGCTAGAATTATTACAATTCAAGATGATATTGAAGGTGACTAAAGCTTTTAATTAGTTCATCATAGATCTTTCGTGTTCCAATTTTTTTTTATCACTAGACTTTTTTTATTTTTTCCTGATGTAAATATTAACATGGCCTTCGGAATGAATTCGGTTCGATTGCGTATTAAATGGCGTGTAATTTATTACATCAGGAAATAAACGGATGCTATTTTGAGAAATTTAGACTAATTCTTGAATCATTGAAACTTGAGATTGAGGTATTCATTTCTTCAGAGTGCCTACTAGTTAATTATTGTTCTAAAAAAAATAACACCAATATATTATTGATACTGTTAAAAAATTTAAAAAAGAAGAACTCCTCATAGGGGGCTCGAACCCCTGACATTTCGGTATCCTTGGTTTAAACTTGGAATTGTTTAAAAGCCGAACGCTCTACCAACTGAGCTAACAAGGATGAGTTCTTCGGAAATGTGAAAAAATATGCTTCCTTAAAAATCACAATTCTCAAAATTCTGACATTGTATTGTTTGGTCCGGAATATTAAATATTAATGTATTAAGTATTTATCTAGGGAAACTGTCAGAATTATGAGGTAACACGTGATATAAACGTATTACGACATTATTCATATAGGATAAAGAAATGTTACTTTACACGAAAGTGTTATTACTGACGCTGAAAACTTTTCAAACACTGTATATAAGAAATGATGAGATCTTAATTGATACTTATCATATGTACTATATTCCCATGTGTATATTTTATACTTTAATACACTGGATCTGTCAGAAATTATGAGATGACGTAAAGTCATACTCATTAATTCAATATTAATAAGGGTGAAGAATTATATGAAACATCATTATTAATAAGGGATAAAGAAATGTTTCTAATACGAAAGTATTTACTTCTGACGTGTGAATAATATCTAAACATTGTATATAAAGACTGATAAGATCTTAATTGACACTTATCATATGTACTATATTCCCATGTGTATATTTTATACTTTAATACACCGGATCAATATCATCTAATTAAAAATGTCCTTGCAAACAACTAAACCATCAACTACTATTAATGATTCTGTAAAGAATCCACAACCCTCTGATTCTCTACATGGCTTCCCCGCCAGGACACCAGATGAGGATTTGATCCACGAATCTACTGGAAACAGTAACAGTGAATTAGTATTCAAGAAAATTAAAGAACTTGAAGATGAATTTACAAAATTGCTATTGTCACCTCGAAGCAAAGAAATTATCGAGAAGAGACAAGCTATTCAGGATGAAATCTCAGATCTGAGAACATCCATAAAAGTTCTCAATGAATTGTCAAACTTTGAGGATTTGGCTGAATCTAATAATTCAGTCACAATGAAACCATCCTCTAAAAACAATAAACAAATTGGTTTTAAGCTGGTAAATAATAATGGTGAAGAAGTATCATACATGCGCATAAGATGCTTACCATTTGATTGGAGTTAAAGGTATTAAAATTACCCAGATGGCTGAAAAATAAGAAATCTTGAGCACAAACTCGATGATTACAATTGTAAAGAAAAGTTATCACGTGTAGATCTGTCTTTGACTCCAAAAGAATTCAATCAATTGCAGGTTTAAACGCATCGCAAACTTTGAAAAATAAAAATCGAACTCCAGGGTTAAACTTGGAAATTGATAAAATTTCGTGGAAAATAAAGTCTATAAGTGAACTGGCTAAAAACATGTTTCAACGAAACTTTTATAAAGATTATTTTTTTTTTCAACTGTAAAATGGGAAAGAGCCCCCNNGC
>NW_001834684.1:166512-215011 GCF_000150035.1 Vanderwaltozyma polyspora DSM 70294
AATTCAATTGATGCTTCTTTTAAAACTTTTCTTTCTTCGTCATCTTTGGTTTTTAATTCCAATAATTTAGTTGCTAAGTCGGTATTCATTGTGTTCATAGCTTCGAAACTTTGTTGGATCTTGGCTCTATAAGCAAGATCTTCTTGTTGTCTTTCATCCATCTTAGCATTCAATGCTTCGATTGATTCTTGTAAAGCTTTGATTGAAGCTTCCATTTTTGGTTGTTTTCTTCTGGGTTTATAACTTATGAAAAGGGTATGTGGTTGTGTATCTTGTTAATCTTATTACTTAAGGTTTAACAAAATGTTTAATTGCTTGACAAATTGTTTAGTTGCTTCACAAATTGTTTAGTTGCTTCACAAATTGTTTAGTTGCTTCACAAATTGTTTAGTTGCTTCACAAATTGTTTAGTTGCTTCACAAATTGTTTAGTTGCTTCACAAATTGTTTAGTTGCTTCACAAATTGTTTAGTTGCTTCACAAATTGTTTAGTTGCTTCACAAATTGTTTAGTTGCTTCACAAATTGTTTAGTTGCTTCACAAATTGTTTAGTTGCTTCACAAAATAATTATTTTGTATTGTTTGATCCGGAATATTGAATATCAATGTATTAAGTATTTATCTAGGGAAACAAGCCGTAGAAGTAAATACTTAAGGTTACTAGTTATAAGCTCTATGAGGTTAATTAACTATTATAATAACTATACAGTAGTATTAAATATATAAGGATTTCTATGGTCTTCTGTTTAATAACAAAAGTGTATATCTTTACTTCAGGAACTATGCCCTTTATATACGTCATGTCAGTTATCTATTAGCGTCATTCCTTTTAACAATCATGACAGATCCTCTTTCCTTATTCCTGTCATCTTGTACTAACGTGGAATCAATACAATTGTATTGTTTTTGTATTATTTGGCCTTTAATTATTATTTAATTGTATATTGAATTTGGTATACGTTAGAATGAAGGCTGGTAAGCGTTTATTCTATAGGATCTTAAGGGTTGAGATCTGTAAGTTAAAGTAAATATACTAGTTAATAATAATAAATTTCTATATTCTTTTATGTACAAAGTAAGATACTAAATAATATACTGTCAGAAATTATGAGATGACGTAAAGTCATACTCATTAATTCAATATTAATAAGGGTGAAGAATTATATGAAACATCATTATTAATAAGGGATAAAGAAATGTTTCTAATACGAAAGTATTTACTTCTGACGTGTGAATAATATCTAAACATTGTATATAAAGACTGATAAGATCTTAATTGACACTTATCATATGTACTATATTCCCATGTGTATATTTTATACTTTAATACACCGGATCAATATCATCTAATTAAAAATGTCCTTGCAAACAACTAAACCATCAACTACTATTAATGATTCTGTAAAGAATCCACAACCCTCTGATTCTCTACAGGATCAATATCAACTTATTAAGAATGTCCTTGGAAATAAATAAAGAATCTATTACTATGAACGATTCGGTAGAAAAACCACAACATAATTCTCTACAGAAACAGGCCGTAGAAGTCAATACTTAATACATTAATATTTAATATTCCGGACCAAACAATACAACATCTTTTATTTGTCAGTTAAAATAAGTTGCTGTCAGAATGGTAAAAGCTTTAAGCTTCAATGTAAGTAGATATACGTTAAATAGGTACGTTGACCTATTACTGAGGTCAGTGAGTGGTAACTCGCTCATCCTCTTGTAACAGAGTAGTCTATATAACATAAATAGTTTTATATATCGGAACCGAAAATTTGTTCCTTTTATATATTAGAGAAATCGATACATTCACCTTGTACGAAAAATAGCAATAGTGACATAAACTTTATCCTCGAGTATCCAGGTTAAAGTCACAACATACCACCCTACTTGGTAAATTCTCGATTTATGGATTAGCCTTTTCAAAACTGGAAACTTTTCGTCCAAATTTTGATTCCAACCTAGATATGTAAAACTATCCCTACCACCCGAATTAAGAATTGACGTGATGGTGACAGATATAAAAGTCAGTCTAGATGAAAGCTAATGATAGAGTGTGGTTGAGTTCAAGCCCGGGTGCTGACAATTTTACCACCCGACCCTTCTTGAATAGTACTCAACCGGTTAGCGCCGGAACGATGGACTGAAAGTAGAATAATAGTGGATTGTAATTGTGAAACTATAATTATAGTTGATAATGTAGAAATTTTAGGCATTTGCAGTAGCCTCAGTAAAAAGAAATTCGATCTTGTGACCATAAAGTACACCTTCATGTGTAGTTTAGTCAGATTTAGTATCGGCAACGCTGCAGAAATGATACAATAGCAGTTGAGATATAACAGTCTGTGTGTATGACTAACCTGAATCAGTGAGTAATGACTTATTGTTGGCTCGATATCTGGCTCTCTTGGCCTACGTAAGATATTCGGGAAGATTGTCAGCAATAATGACTTGTCTATTACTATAATATTAAGTCGCATTTGATAATAGCGGTGTCTGCGTAGGTATGAGGGAGGATTTATGCCGCATGCTCATCTTGTAAACCCTGGTTTGCGAATATGAATAAGGTGTGAGTATAGGTCTTACCTTCTGCCTCTTGCTCATCTTGGGAACCTTGGTGAATATCATGCCTAAGGTACGAGGATAGGTCTTACCGTCTGCCTTCTCTCGGGTTTGTACCTGGCTGAATTTATCGCTTGGGTGTGAGAGGGTCTTATTTACCGTGTGCCTCAAAAATACTGATAGTCTTGGTCTAGAATAGAATTCGAATATAGTTATCCAGGAACTTGATTAATCTGTAAGTTCAAAGACATCACGCATTTCATCATGAAACAAATAAATCGCACTATGGGGATATCATCTAATCGTGGCAAAAATCAATTAAGATATGCCTAACGGGAGGAGTATGATATCCATTGAAAGGTATGTAAATTAGTAACAATACCAGACAATACATAAGTAGTACTAACTTAGTACTCAAATAGTACCACCCTAACGAATATACTCTTGTAGAATAAATAGCTTAGCTCTTAGGTGTCCATCGTCTCAGATCGTTGGGTACCTAGCTTCCTTCAAAGAAGAAGAAACCGATTATACGCCTTGTACGAAAAATAGCAATAGTGACATAAACTTTATCCTCGAGTATCCAGGTTAAAGTCACAACAGTTGCAAAGGATTAATTTTTAATTGATAAATGAATGTTATCTTTTTTAGTAGTTCCAGAGACTAAAAGTTGACTTTTTAGGTTTGAGTTCCTTTATAAAGATTATTGTTTTGTTGAAAATTTTGGACTTTTAAGATCAATGACAATTTTGAAAACAAAATATAATTATGAGAATTGTATATATATGAAGTTCGTAGTACTTATTTAGTACAAATAATACAAATAATAAAACTAGCGGACAAGAATCTACACAAAGTAAAATGACTTCTCTTTTCAAAATGCTTTCGATTCAAAGATTTATTATCCTAGTATGCAGTTTACCAATTACAACTCCAAAACTATCGCTTAGCGGCCTAGCTCAAGTGTATGGCACTGCCTCTAAGAGATTTATTTATCTCATCAATTGATTATAACTGTACAAATCTCTGTTTCTGTAAATAATCCTTAATTATGACTTTCCGTTCGTATTTAACAATTATTGCGTTTGACCTTTGCCTAAACTTTAACCTGAAATTAAAAGAACATGGATATTATTACTTCAAGAGATTACGTTTAGATGTAGATTTATCTTAGTCATTTCCCTTCTTTGAAACATTTTTAACATTTCGATAAACGTCATGACTTGTTAAGTTAGTTATTTTTCTTTCTGCATCGTATTTTAGTTTTTGTTCTCTATAGCGAGGATCACCAAGAAGGGTTTGCATATGCTGTTCAAAACTATCTTCTGGTATCATCTTTTTCGTTATTGGACACTCTATCATCTTTTTATTCTGTGCCTGTCCTTGCGTTTGCTTTTGCTTCTTTAACCTTGTCTCACCAGCGGCTTTAATTTTCATCTTTCTTTTTGATTTTTTACCTTCTGAACGCTTGGTGGATTCTTCATTCTTTTCGATATTAATTATTTCTACATCTGTGAAAATGCTTGTGATGACCTTGTTTTTATTCGTGAGTTGTTTAATTTTCAATGAGTTAAGATCAATAGGCTTTACAAAAGTATCATTTTCTATATTGAAGTCAATTGTTGCTAATGTCTTAAAATTTGTCCAATCAAATGCAGCAAATTGAATATCTTGTAACTTTTTTATTTCGTCTTTCTTGGATTCTATTTCTTTGGAGTATTCATAGAATTCTGCTCTTTTGAAACATCTCTCAATAATATCTCTTTTAGTAGAATATTTCAATACATCAGAGGAATCAAGCCCTTCTTTGTCCATAATTAGTTTATATTGATCAATGAAATTAATAAATATAGTATGAAGAGGATGATCTTCTTTAATAAACTCAAATTTTTCATCAGCTGCATAAAATTTTCTCAATTCACCTAATGCATCAATATCCTTATTTAAAACTACAAACTGAGCTGTAAGTTTCAAAATATCTAAACTTTTTGCATCTATATTTTTGTCATAACCACTAAATACATATTCGTATGGTATAGTCGGTAGTTCATCTCCTAGAACATTGACAACTACCTCTTCCTCTTCATCGTTACTTTTGTCTTTGAAATCTTCATTCAACTTAGCCTTGTAAAACTTGTAATACTTATGTTCAGGCCTTACAAATGAAAATTTATCATCACCAGCTAACTTATCCTCAAAACTAACCCCGTTCTTCCTAACATAGAGAACTGTCTTCTCTATAGACTCTATTAGATAACTATCTTCACCATCTGGTATTGCATAATTTGTAGTCATCTTGTAAAAAATAAAAAAAAGCACCTCTAACTTCTCCTATAAAAAATAGAATATCAACTATATGCGCTAGAATTATCAATCCAAAGCTTAGACAATTTCCAAAACCTTTTATGCTCTTCAAATAACCAAAATTATCTTCATCTTGACCACTCATCTTATAATTGAAATATTTCATCTCGATATTTGATCTAAATTGATATCGCGTATAAGGAAATTAAACCCCGTCTGAAATATTCAATCCAATATATATAAGAGATACTACAATGAAGGGAAATTTAAATAGTAATTGTGTATAATAAATATTTGTGAATAGTATTTAGAGTATATAAACTATTTGACAATGTAAAATACTAGACATTATCCATTCTTTCAAACTTGAAAAAATCGGTTTAGAATTGATCAAGTTGATGTTGCTTGAGAAATTGCAATCATTCTCTTTACACCTGTTAACCAATTACCGGCTTCAGATGAATTGTTTGTTGCAATATCTGATTGAATTTGGACTGCCTCCTGATAGTTTTTATTTTGTAGATTTTCAACGATTTTATAAACCTTGTCCATTGTTTCAACTGAAATTAAATCTTTCTTTTCAATATGAGCAAACAATATATTCAATCTTTTTCTACAATCTTTTAGTTGTTTTACATATTCTGATGGAATCAAAGGTGTAACACGTTCTAATTCTTTCTTAAAGAATTCAATAATTTCAATTTCTTCTGATGTAACTGGAGACAAAGTTTCTGGCAATGGTGGTGAAGATATTGGAACATGGGTTGGAGAGACTTCAGCGCTCATTGGAATTGAATTCATATGATTAGATAATAGTTGTTTCCTTGGAACTTCTCCTTGTGGTGCTTCAATATTATGATTAGATTGAGGATTACCTAAACTTGGGGTTTGTCCTAAATCGATATTTTGTGTTACCTTTTTCCTTGCATTGATTGGCGGTGGAGCTAATGGGTTAGAGTCTTGTTTAGCCATTTGAGGAGGACCATTCAATTGATTACTAACATTTTGATTAATATCATTGGTGTTTGGACCATATGGATTACTTCTCATTGATACTGGTGTTGGTGGATTTTCAATTTGGGGAGCGTATGGATTACTTGGTTGAGAAGGTTGAATTTCACCTGGAGCTGTTGGCAATAATGGGAAAGAAAATTGCTTGTTATTCATTGATGGTGAGGCTGGAACAGCGTTTGTCGATGGTGGAGCATATGGATTATGAGACACAGGTTTCTGTTGTGGCGACATATTTGTCATAGGAGTAATAATCGCAGATGGCTTTCTGGAATGACGTAATGGCGGAGGCTTAATTGAACTCATAGAAGCTGTGGAATGCTTTCTGGATCTTGGGTCACTAGCTGCTGGCATAGCTGGAATTCCACCATGATTCATTGCAGATTGGAATGACGAAACTGGAGCGACAGAAACAGGTTTGGCCCTAATAGTCTTCTCTCTAACATCCAATGGTAAATCGTTCCAACCATCATTAGCTTTCTTGTTTGCATGTGGGACCTGTCCTGAAATCACATTACCTGGGACTGGATTTCTTGTTGTATTTGGAGCATCTTGAGCCTTTAATGGTGCTGGCTCAGAGACAAATGTAGCCGTAGGCTTCGTAAAATGATGTTGGTTTGGAATAACCGGGACACCATTAATTTTGTTCATACCTTGGTAAATATTTTGATTGTTGCTCTTTGGTAGATGTGTTGGCATTGTTGGTGGAGTACTTGAACGTGGTGGTGCGTAAGGATTCTTTTTAGCTGTCAATGATACTGAAGATGCGGTATGGATATGTTGGTCAGCTGACGTACTGTATGGATTGTTGGCAAAATTCTTATTAGGGAATTCGTTATGGTCCATGGCAACATGATTGTTGACTGGTGTAATGTTTTGTTGCTGAATAAAACTCTGAGTGGAACCCATTTGAGATTGATTCATAACGCCAAAGGAAGGAGAAGGTGCTAAAGGAGCATTGGAAGTTTTTAACGAAGACTTCTTCTTTAAAGGAACACCCAACACTGTATTGATACGTTCATTTTCTGCCTTTACCATAGGGTTAGATTCTGGTAAAGTTTCCAAAAGTTTTCTTGCCAATTCAAAATTTCCACTTGAACAACTCAAATCAACAAATTCCAGAAATTTAGATATCAAGTCTTCATTTGTAATGTTTAATTCCTTCATTTCCAGAGAGTTAGTAAAAGTGACAAATCTTTCAATGAATTCAGTCAAACATTCAGAATGAGATTTATATGCTGTTGACTTAGAGTTTGCGAAAGACTTTTCTAACGTGTTCAATTCTTTTATCCAAATTGAGGCCACTTTATCTAACGAATCAGCTGAAACATATGCACCGATAGCTTCTTGTCTCATATTACTGGCAATCAATCTGTCACCCAACTTGACCAAAAATTGGTTTCTTTGATTGACATCATTTTCGAAGTTACAAAGAATAGATTTGGCTACTAATTTCCATTGGGTAACATCTAAGTTATCAATCAAATCATCCATTGTTTTATTGGAAAATGAAAATAAAAATCTTGATAAAGTGTTTGCATCACCAAATTTACTGAAATAAGCAGCTTTTACTTTCTCCTTTAGGGATTGATTATTGCTATCCATTGCAATAACCATAGCTTCCAATAACATTTCGTTTTGTAAAGATGAATTAATAGCTGCCTTATAGTTGCTTTTGACCAAGGACTTCGCAATAGTTTCGGAAGTAGATTCAATCTTAAAGCTTCCAACGGGTTGATAACCTTGCTCTAATTGCTCAAAAAATGCTTCACCTTCTGTAACTTGCTTTTGATCGTCCAATTCTTCTTCTAACTCGTCATCATCGAATGAGAAGATTTCTTCAGTAACTTCATCTTTACCATCCAGTGCCAATTTTTCTATCAAGTTCCAATCATCTTCATTATCATCATTTATAGGTTTAGCTAACCTTTGATTTATAATTGAGGTAAAATTTTTGGTCTCTAAAGCTTTTTGCAAAATAGAACCATCATTGAAGAAACCTGGTAAATTTGGTTTTGTAATTTGAACACTCTTGCCATCAGCCATTACTGAAACAATCTTACCACCAAAAACCCAGCTTGCAGCAGGAGATTGGTTCATAGTCCAACTTGGAGCTTGTAACTTGCTAACAATAGGTTTTGGTTCTGGTTCAGCAGCAGAAAGATCTGGGGATGCAGACACATTATTCCAGAACTCATCTTCAGTCTTGTTTTCAATCACATTAGAGTCTTCTGAATCCAAAGAGGTTGTGATATCCTGTAGAGATCTTACCTTTATTGGTGTTTCTGAAGAAGCACTAGCAAAAATTTCTGGTAACTCTGGAGCAAATTTAACTTTTGAGTAACAAGTGTTACCTGGGAAAGTTGATAATTTCTCATTAGTTTGAGGATTCCATAAGACTACAGTATTGTTATCGGAACTTGCTAATAAGTAATCTTGGTCCTTTGCACACCAGTCCAATGACTTGACGGTTGCCTGTGAGTCTAAAATTTGTAGAGGTTTAGCAGAGTTTCTCAAATCCCAAATTAAGATAGAGGAAGTAGAAGAGGTAGCAACTCTAGTTGAATTTTTAGGGTCCCATTCAACAATTGACAATTGGGATTTCATACCGGTTTCAGGATTACTATAGGCCAAATGCATGACTTCCTTTTTGGCCTTCAAATCCCAAATCGAAGCATGGGTTGTATCAGCAGCAGAGGCAAAGACATGGGACAAAGAATGGTTCCAAGCCAATGAAGAAATTGTTGGGTTGGAGGTCCCAGTAACAGCACCTGGGGTCAATGGCGTATAATCAAGTTGAGATAAACACTTTTTAGTATCCCAAATGAAAATTTCAGAATCCGAACCACCAGACAACATCACATTGGATTGAACATAATTAAATTTAACGACATTGGCCTCTTTGGAATGAGAATTGAACTCAGAAACTTGGCTAACAACGTTGTTGCTAGCATCAAACTTGAAAAATTTCAATCCACCATTTTTCATTGCACCAGCAACAACATGATCATCAATTGCACAGTCCAAATCATTGAACCCAAGCCCATCGATCACTAAACTACTAACTGGATCCTTAGACCCAGCAACTAAGGAATAAACCTCCAATTTACCACTGGTCCCATTGCTTGAACTACCTGCAAAAAGTCTTGGAAGTCTCTCATGAGACCAGGTAAAAGTAGAACTTTCGGAAAAGTCACCAATGGCTACCATATCTCCCAATCAAAAACTACAGATCTGGTGTCTTACAAGGATTACAAGTCAAGATCAGACAATGAACAATCAATCAATCAATCAATCAATTGAACAATTGCTTCTCTTATTCCAATTATATCTCTATCCCAAAAGGTTATTTCGAATCGAACTCGAAATCGAAAAGTTCATTACGCATCGGTAAGAATGTTGGGTTTTCCATGTTAAACGAACAAGAGATGAGGTCAAAGTGAAAAGGATGGTTTATCAAGAAGTGTTGTTTAGGATGAAGATTGATGCAATATGATGGGTGAATGTTGTGGGGGAGGTAGTTTAAGAGTTGATGTAAGTGCCAGTATCAGTGCCAGTGCCTGTGCCTGTGCCAGAGAGAGATTTTGAACTGGAGTATTGAGTTCGCTTTTCAGTTTTATTTGATCCACTTCAATTTGTCCCATTGACAAGAGACAAAACAACTGGTCATGGACATGATTATGGACATGGACAGTAGTTGTTGTGGAAGGGTGTCATTGGTGTTGCCTTCACTTCTCCTTCATCCCCCCTCTCCTCCCCCTCAAGTTGGACCTGGTCTGTTCCTTTTTGGAAGTTTCTCGAAAAATGACAACTCTCGCTACCATATACACACTTCACAACTGTACTTCGAAACCAAACCAAACCAAACCCAATGACTTCTATTTAAGAATCAAGATGATGTTGGACAACGCGATGGGATTCTATCTGGTTTGATTTAGTTTAGTTTAGTTTAGTTTAGTTTGGGGTGGTGGTCAATTAGATCGGTTCAGAGTTCTTATCGTGGTTGCAATGAGTGGTCCAAAGAGCTATTTTGATATTTCAATTGGTGGTAAACCTGTTGGACGTATTGTCTTTGATTTATTTGAAGAGACTGCTCCAAAGACAGTCAAGAATTTTGTTACTTTATGTGATGAAGATAACGGTTTGAAATGTAAGTCGAAGCCTGATGTGTCATTGTGTTACAAGGGGTCTTTGTTCCACAGGGTGATCAAGGATTTTATGTGTCAATTTGGTGATTTCACCAATTTTGATGGGACTGGTGGTGAGAGTATATACGGTGAAAAGTTTGAAGATGAAAATTTCACTTTGAAGCATGATAGACCTTTCTTGTTGTCGATGGCAAATGCTGGTCCAAACACCAATGGTTCTCAGTGTTTCATCACAACTACTGATACTCCTCACTTGGACGGCAAACATGTTGTGTTCGGTGAGGTCATTCAAGGTAAGAGAATTGTCAGATTAATGGAAAACTTGCAATGCGACCAAGAAAACAACAGACCAATGTTAGACGTCAAGATTGACTCATGTGGTATTTTGCCTAACGACTACCAGGTTCCAGAAGATGCTGAGGCAACTCCTACCGATGAGTTCGGTGATAACTATGAAAATTCTTTGAAAGCTGACCCTAAGGTCGATATCAATGACTTCAAATCCGTCATCGAGGCTATCGAGAAGGTCAAAGCAATCGGTACCGAGCAGTTCAAGAAACAAAATTTCCCAGTGGCATTAGAAAAATATACCAAGTGTGACAAATTCTTGAAAGAGTATTTCCCAGAAGACCTACCAGAAGACGAGATCAAACAAGTCAATCAATTGAAAGTGTCAATCCCATTGAACATCGCTATCTGTGGGTTGAAGACTAAGGATTACCAAAAAGTCCTTGTTGCAGGTTCAGAAGTTCTTTACGCCGAAGACGCAGATGACAAGTCCAAGGCTAAGGCCCTTTACCGTCGTGGTCTAGCTTACTACCATCTGAACGACACAGACTCAGCAATGATAGATTTGGAAATGGCAACCACTTTCCAGCAAGATGATGCGGCTATCTTGAAAGCTATCCAAGATACCAAAGCCAAGAGAAAGGCTGAAAATGAAAAACAAAAGAAATCGCTATCCAAAATGTTCTCATAAGTAGTGGACCCAGTTCGCTTTAAAACATATATACACGTGTATTTTATCTAACCCATTAAATATAAATAGTCATATATCTAAATCTACATACGTCTTTAGCAATCTCATAATAAAGTTATATATATTGCGTAATTTTCCACTTTGGATACGTTTGGACTCGAATCACAACAGGAATAAAAATACAAAATATAAAAAAAAAGATCAGCAATCCAATTCCAACTATTGATCCGCTTCCCAACCATATCCCAACCATGCACTTCCTTGTTCAATCCAGTCTCTTATCCCATCGGTGTACCTTTCTTTATAGTTCTTATTTTGATCACGTGAGTTACCCTACCCATGAGGAATCCTGGTTTCGTCCAACGTAGCAGCAGCACAGAGGTTTAACGAAATTTGACAATTTGACCAACTCATAATGATTTATCAATACTTGATATTTAAATGTATTGATCTTTAATCGAATTGACGTTGGATTAAAGTCTATCTTCGTAATTGATATCAGGAGCAGTACTTTATTTGTGCAAGTGGGGCTGTTTGATTTTGTTGTTTTGTTTTCCTGTGGTTTTCCATCGATCTAGGAACTTTTGAAACTTCAAGATTGTTATTATTATTAGAATTTATTCTACATATATTTTTTTGGTTTTTGGTTTATAATCTTTCAAGATTTTAAGTTAGAAAGAGGAATAATATATTTTGGATACTTTCTTATTTAAGAGGACCTCTCTGCTACTACTTCATTTTTTTTTTTACGTTCTTTAAGAAAGAATTGTCACCATGAAATTGCTGACGAAATTCGAATCAAAATCAACTAGAGCCAAGGGGATTGCTTTCCATCCTTCTAGACCATGGGTTCTAGTGGCTTTGTTCTCTTCTACTATCCAATTATGGGATTACAGAATGGGTACTTTGCTTCACAGATACGAAGACCATGAAGGTCCTGTCCGTGGTATTGATTTCCATCCTACTCAACCATTATTTGTTTCTGCTGGTGATGACTATACAATTAAAGTCTGGTCCTTAGAGACTAACAAGTGCTTATACACCTTGGATGGCCATTTGGATTATGTCCGTACCGTGTTCTTCCATAAGGAATTACCATGGATCATTTCCGCTTCTGATGATCAAACTATTAGAATTTGGAATTGGCAAAACCGTAAAGAGATCGCTTGTATCACTGGCCATAACCATTTCGTTATGTGCGCTCAATTCCACCCAACTGAAGATTTAATTGTGTCTGCTTCTTTGGATGAAACCGTTAGAGTCTGGGATATCTCTAAATTAAGAGAAAAACATTCTGCTCCTGGCCGTTCAGCCATGCCAACTTCCTTTGAAGAAAAAATCGCAGCTCAACAAAATCTGTTAGATGGTGGTTTTGGCGATTGTACCGTCAAGTTTATCTTAGAAGGTCATACCAGAGGTGTTAACTGGGCTTCTTTCCACCCAACTTTACCATTGATCGTTTCTGGTGGTGATGACCGTCAAGTTAAATTGTGGAAAATGAGTGCTACAAAGGCTTGGGAATTAGATTCTTGCAGAGGCCATACTAACAACGTCGACAGTGTTATCTTCCACCCAACTCAAAATTTGATCTTGTCTGTAGGTGAAGATAAAACTTTGAGAGTTTGGGATTTAGATAAGAGAACCCCTGTCAAACAATTCAAGAGAGAAAATGATAGATTTTGGTTGATTGCTGCTCATCCAAACATCAACTTATTCGGTGCTGCTCATGATTCAGGTATTATGATCTTCAAATTGGATCGTGAAAGACCTCCATTCGCTATCCACCAAAATATGTTGTACTTCGTTAACAATGAAAAGCAGGTTCAAACCTTCGATTTCCCAAATCAAGTATCTTCTTTACCTTATGCTTCCTTGAAGTCTTTAGGTAACCCTTGGGAAGCATTTAAGAGTATTTCTTACAATCCTTCTCAAAACTCCCTTTTGGTTAGTGAAGGTAATAACAAGTTCGGTTTGGTATTATTAACAAAGCAACCAACTGGTGCTGTTCAACCTACTGGTGTAATGGAAGATAACGGTTCTTTTGCTACATTCGTAGCTCGTAATAGATTCGTTGTTTATAACAACGCCAATGACACTTTAGAAGTCCGTTCTTTAGAAAACAAAGTTACTAAGGCAATTAAGATTGATGGTAATGTTAAAGGTTTGGCACATGGTGGCCCAGGATTAATCTTAGTCTTATTGACAAAATCTGTTTTATTATATGATGTCCAACAGGGTAAGCAATTGGCTGAAATGTCTTTGAAGAACGTCAAGTATGTATCTTGGTCTCAAGATGGTCAATATGTTGCTTTGATCAGTAAACATACCATCACAATTACCAACAAAAGATTGGAACTAGTTAGCACCAGACATGAAACAATCAGAGTCAAGAGTGCTGCTTGGGATGAATCAAACGTTTTAATTTATTCTACTTTGAACCATATCAAATACATCTTATTGAATGGTGACAACGGTATCATTAAGACTTTGGAAAAGACTTTGTACATAACAAGAGTTCAAGGTAAATTAATTTATGCATTGAACCGTGATGGTGAAGTTCAAATTTTATCAATCGATCCTACTGAATACCGTTTCAAGAAGTCCTTGGTTAACAAGAATTATCCTGAAGTTATGCGTATTATCAAAAATTCCAATTTGGTTGGTCAAAGTATCATCTCTTATTTGCAAAAGGCTGGTCATCCAGATGTTGCATTACAATTTGTTCAAGATCCCCAAACTCGTTTCGATTTAGCTGTCGAATACGGTAACTTAGATGTTGCTCTACTTGAAGCCAAAAAATTGAACGCTCCAGCTTCTTGGGAACGTTTAAGAAAGGAAGCTGTGACCCAAGGTAACTTAGGCATTGTCGAATTAATTGATCAACAACTAAAATCTTTCGATCAATTATCATTCCTGTATTTAATCAGTGGTGAAACTAATAAGTTATCCAAGATGGAAACCGTTGCTCAAAGACGTAATGATGTCTCTAGTATGATTCTAAACAGTTTCTACAACAATTCTGTTTCTTTCAGAAGTAACGTTTTTGCCGAAGCTGGTTCCTTACCTTTGGCTTATGCAGTTGCCAAAGCCAATGGCGATGAAGCTGCTGCTGCTGCTTATTTGGAACAAGCTGGTATTGACGAACAAGATGTCACCTTACCAGATGTACTAAACCCATCTTCTTTCACCAAGGCACCAGTTATCACAGAACCAATGGAAAAATGGCCATTGAAAGAAGCTGAATTATCTTATTTCGAAAAGGCAGTTTTGGGCCAAATTGAAGATCTACACTTGGATGAGCCACAAGGACAAGAAACTATTGAAAGACCACACGTCGATGAAGAAGGCGATGTATTCTTTGAAGGTGAAGAAGTTGCCGAAGATGATGGTGCTTGGGATATGGGATCTGAAGATTTGGATGTAGGCGAAGAATTTGAAGCCGTTGAAGAAAAGGAAGAAGAAGAACCTGTCTCAATTGAAGAAAGCGAAACTGCTACTTGGGTTAAAAACTCTAAGTTACCAGCTGTTCTTATTGCTGCTGGTGCATTCGATGCTGCTGCTCAAGCTTTGAACAAACAAGTTGGTATTGTTAACTTCGAACCATTGAGAAAGAACTTTTTGGATGTTTATGAAGGTTGTAGAACTTACATGCCAGGTGAACCGGAAGAGATCCCAGCTTTGGTTGGTTATACACGTATTATCGCAGATGCAGAACAAACCGGTGAAATTTTGCCATACGTTGCTGGCGTGAGTGCCATCACTGAAAAGATGAATATTGGTTTCAAGAGTTTCAAGGCTAACAAATTAGAGGATGCCATTGAATCATTCCGTTCAGCCATCTATAATATCACATTGTTGACAGTATATAATGAAGAAGATGAGAAATTCGCTCGTAGTGCATTGGAAAAGGCCAGAGAATATATCTTAGGTTTGTCTATCGAATTGGCCCGTCGTGCTCTACCGGAGGATGAAATCAAACGTAACTTGGAGTTGGCTACATACTTCACAAGAGCCAAATTAGCTCCAGCTCATCACAGCAATGCTTTACAAGTTGCCATGTCTCAAAATTTCAAGCACAAGAACTTCGTTCAAGCTTCATATTTTGCCGGCGAATTCTTAAAGATTGTTACTACCGGACCTCGTGCAGAACAAGCTAGAAAGATCAAGGACAAGTCAGACTCCATCGCTAGCGATGCAATTGAATTGGACTTCGACCCATACGCCGAATTCGATATCTGTGCCGCTTCTTACACTCCAATCTACAAAGGAACTCCTAGTGTATCTGATCCATTAACAGGTGCTAAATATCATGCTTCAGAAAAGGACAAGATTGATAGAATTGCCCTGGTTTCTAAGATCGGCGCTGTAGCCTCAGGTCTAAGAATCCTTTTATAATGATATCCAGGCTTTCTAACGACTGAAAGGACCTCAATAAACTTTTAATCTTCAGTTCTTTTTTTCTTATTCCTAAATTATTTTGACGTATGTTTTTTTCTAAAAAAAGGTGTATATATATGTAATTATTACATACATAAATGAAGATTCTACAATTATATAATAACAGAAACTACTAACTCTAATCCCAACATAAAGCTATCTAAAAATACCCATTTGGTAAGTCTTATCCAACAGATTTCTTCTACCTGCCCTGTAAACTTCTGATTTTGTATGTATCTTCCATCTTAAAGAATAAGCTTCAAACTTACGCGTATTTAAGTAATATCAACAATAAACACAACAAAACATCAACAATGAAAGAAGATGTAGATAAGGAAATTGAACTATCTTCTGGTCTTATATTGGGACTAGGTGTCTGATTTGAAGGTTACTGTCTATTGGTCGATTGATATATTGGGTTTTTTTAACGGTATGGCTGGTGAGATTATTACGATTCAAGTTGGTCAATGTGGGAATCAAGTTGGTAAACAATTTTGGTCACAAGTAGCTAAAGAACATGGTATTGGCAATGATGGTCAAAGCAAGGTTGAATTAGATGGCGATGCTAGGGATGATGATACTAATCCATTTTTCAAGCAGAATAGTAGTCATAGATACACACCTAGAGCGTTATTATTCGATTTAGAGCCTAGTTCTATTCAAGATGTTCAAAATAGCTTCCCAAATTTTTTTGATCCAAGAAATATCTGGGTATCTCCAGAAGAATTAGGTGCTGGTAATTCCTGGTCTAAAGGTTATGATTATGGATTGGCTCACCAGGATGAATTTTTGAATATGATCGATAAAGAGATAGATAACACTGAGAACTTTGAAGGGTTTCAAATAATCCATTCTGTGGCAGGTGGTACAGGTTCTGGGTTAGGTTCCAATCTTTTGGAAATGATCTCAGATAGGTATCATAAGAAATTTTTGACTACATATTCAGTTTTTCCTAGCAATGAATCCGAAGTAGTGATTCAACCATATAATACTATTTTAACATTAAGAAGATTAGCAGAAAATAGTGATGCCTCGATCGTTTTTGACAATAATGCTTTATTAAAT
The DNA here is from genome assembly GCF_000150035.1 of Vanderwaltozyma polyspora DSM 70294. Lineage (NCBI taxonomy): Eukaryota > Fungi > Ascomycota > Saccharomycetes > Saccharomycetales > Saccharomycetaceae > Vanderwaltozyma > Vanderwaltozyma polyspora. The sequence goes on from NW_001834684.1 coordinate 183,027, forward strand.
TTGACATCTAGGGTATTCAGAGATCCTTATACTAGTTATGTCCACACCAATCAATTAAATATCAGCCACCATGTCTTCGATCACTAATCCAATACGATTCCCAAGTTATATGTACAATTCATTACCTAGCATTTTTTCTACATTAATACCAACTCCAGATTTGCATTTCTTAGTCCCTGGATTTACTCCATTCACTGCCGATTATGTAGTTGGCGGAAAAGAATACAAGAGGAATACCGCTTATGACGTTCTTTTAGACCTTTTGGATGGGTCAAATTCATTGGTATCAAGTACTTACGATAACCCTACATTTTTCAACGTTTACAGTTGTCTAATAGGAGCTGTCGATCAAAACGATGTCTCTAGAGCTATAACTAAAGCCCAATCACGTTTAAAGTTCCCATCGTGGTCATCGACTTCTATTCACGTAAATGTGGGCAGAAGATCCCCATATCTACCAGAGCAGAATAACAACAGCAACCAAGTGAACGGGATGCTACTGACAAACACCACCACAATCACCTCAGTATTTGACAGAGCTTGTAAGACGTTTGACAAGATTTTCTCGAAAGGTGCATTTCTAAATACATTCAAAGATGGTAAAATGTTTCAAAATGGATGGGACGAATTTGTAGAGTCAAGAGAAGTAGCTCAAAACTTAATCGACGAATATTTAGCAGCTGAACAAGAAAGTTACCTTGACGATGTACTCATCGAAGATGAAAATATGGTTGGTCATTCAGAAACTGACATCCAATTGGGTAACGATGGCAACATTATATAAAATCTTACGGCAATTCCCATCATCAAAATACTTAGAGTTAATCAATCGGGAGGGTAGAGGAAACCAAAAATTTACAAAACAAAGTGAAGCAAAATAAGATGCACTAACGAGTTATTTAATACAATATAATTTAAAATTAATCTAATTATAAAATATCAATCCATAATTTTGTTTTGTTGATCGTTGATCGTTGTCTTGCCTTGTCTTGTCTTGATTCATTATAATTATGGCCCTGTCTGTCACAACTAGGCGCACACAAACCCAAAACCAAAGTTACCCTACCTTAAGAAAGTCACGTTTTATCCAAAAATACAGATCACGTGCAGATCACTGTTCACGTGAGATATCAGGGCAAAGGCTCAAAATTTTTGAATAAGAAAAAAATTTTAAAAACAAATTATTAAACTTCTTAATATATATATAACTATAAGAAGTTTTGATGTTTTATTGTGAAATCTAGTTGATAAAGAGGGTATCAGACCAAATCACGGTAATTAGAAGACGTTTTACTTTTGAACGCTACACGCCATTAGTTTTTGAAGTTTGAAAATACACATAAATTTAAGATTTTTTTGAAATTTGTCCCTAGTGTTATTATTTTTTGATTATAGTACTTCTAGTAATTAATAATAATAAATTAAGAGAAAAAGATATAACTTCTTTGGGTACAAAACACACTATTATTATTTCAATAAACGGAAGTAATTATTTATTGAAATTGAGTTTTTCTCAGCTTTGAAGAGATAGAATTAGATTGTGGAGCATAGTTATTTGCACTTTAGAAAGGAGTTACAAGAAGAATTTTTTATTATACTAAATTATATTTCTTCTGTTCACCCTTATTAGTACTATAGATTTCCTTTTTTTCTGCTACAGTTTCTCTTCCTTTTTGAACACTTTTATATTTTCAGTGTCTTGTTGTTATTGTTCTTCAGTTTGAGGTATATATTTAAAAACAATTAACAGCTGACAATATTAATTGAAAAATAAAGTGTTTTTAATACGATTATTTAACGAAATTTTGGATTAAGGTTGCTTTTTTTTTAATAAAAGAGAACTACAAGTCCCATTATATTTTTATTACATTTTAGTTTTTTGCCACTTTTGGTTTCCATCTGCAGAAAAGAATTTGTTGATATTACTATATCATATTCTTTTCACTATATTTAGACCAATAGGAGATATTATTTGATAATTCGGCGAAATTCAATCGGATACAAGTGTCATTTCACATTATCCCTTTTATTTTTATTATTTTTTATTATCATAATTTGTTAACTTTATTTTTATTTTTATCTTTTTCCCATTACCAAAAAAAATTAATTAGTACCTCTAGACAAAAATGAGCACTCAAATTGAAGATCAAGACTGGAAGTCCAAGTTGAATATTCCAAAAAAAGATACCAGACCACAAACTGAGGATGTCTTAAGTACAAAAGGTAACACCTTTGAAGATTTTTATTTAAAAAGAGAACTTCTAATGGGCATATTCGAAGCAGGTTTTGAAAAACCTTCTCCTATTCAAGAAGAATCTATCCCAGTAGCCTTAGCTGGTAGAGACATCTTAGCAAGAGCAAAAAATGGTACTGGTAAAACAGCTGCTTTCGTTATCCCAACTTTAGAAAAAGTTAAATCCAAGCATAACAAAATACAAGCATTAATCATGGTCCCAACAAGAGAATTAGCATTACAAACTTCTCAAGTCGTACGTACGTTGGGTAAACATTGTGGTATTTCATGTATGGTTACCACAGGTGGTACAAATTTAAGAGATGATATTTTAAGATTAAACGAAACTGTGCATATTTTGGTAGGTACTCCTGGTAGAGTATTGGATTTGGCCTCTAGAAAAGTAGCAGATTTATCAGAATGTAATTTATTCATCATGGATGAAGCTGATAAAATGCTTTCCCGTGATTTCAAATCAATCATAGAACAAATATTGGTATTCTTACCAAAAAATCATCAATCTCTATTATTTAGTGCCACCTTCCCATTAAGTGTTAAAGAATTTATGGTTAACCATTTGCATAAACCATACGAAATTAATTTAATGGACGAATTAACTTTAAAAGGTATCACACAATATTATGCCTTTGTTGAAGAAAAACAAAAATTGCATTGTTTAAATACTTTATTTTCAAAATTACAAATTAACCAAGCCATCATCTTTTGTAATTCCACAAATCGTGTTGAATTGCTAGCAAAAAAAATTACTGATTTAGGTTATTCTTGTTATTACTCTCACGCTAGAATGAAGCAACAAGAAAGAAATAGAGTCTTCCACGAATTCCGTCAAGGTAAAGTTCGTACTCTAGTCTGCTCAGATCTATTAACTCGTGGTATTGATATCCAAGCTGTAAACGTTGTTATTAATTTTGATTTCCCAAAGACTGCCGAAACTTACTTGCATCGTATTGGTAGATCCGGTAGATTTGGCCATTTAGGTTTGGCAATCAATCTAATTAACTGGAATGATCGTTTTAACTTATACAAGATCGAACAAGAGTTAGGTACAGAAATTCAAGCTATCCCAGCAACAATTGATAAATCATTATATGTAGCTAACGATAACTCTGCTGTTCCTGTACCATTCCCAATTGAACAAAGCCACGTTCAACCATCCATGCAACAACAACATATGCCCTTACCACCTCAACAACCAATTCCAAACCAACAGTTTGGAGGAATGCCACAACAGTATTCTCCACAACAGCAACAGTATCAACAATACCCACCTCAAGGTATGGCTATGCCACCTCAAGGAATTCAAATGCAACAACAACCCCAATTTTAATTGAGTGTATTATCAGTGGTTTGAATTGCTTGCTTTTATTTTGTTTTTGTTATCATTTAAGGAAACATTAATGTTTCTAATAATTGACTTTTATTTTAACTATTTTACTTTTTTCCTAACCGTTTTAATTATCACATCATTTTGCATAATTTCATGAAATATTAATTTCGAATTACAATACTTTTAATAGAAATGAATGAGGCTTTCTTTTTCTCTGTTTCTCATCGTTATATTCATTATTATCAAATATTTTTTTGGGCATTGTCACACCTTTTTCATTTTTTTTTCATTGATTTCCTGGTTTTAATTAGGTGTTTTAGCATTTGGCATTTTTTTTTTCATTTCTCGTATGATCCTGTATTATGATTCTTTTATTCACTTCTATTTGTACCTTAATTTTTCATTTGATTTAGTTTTAGATTTCAATATCGAGAATCTTAAAAATCCAACCCCTAAAGAAAATTTAGGAAGAAATATGAATTTAACGAACTATTAGGAATCCAAGAATGTTTGTTCAGCACTTAGCACTATATATAGATGTTACAGTTTATGAAAATGTTTGAACTTAATTACATTATTATGGACAAGATTTCAAGATAGCAATGCACTCGTTTCACTCTCAAACGTTGCTTTTCATTAACAAAGTAGCAATCAATCCAATGCTACTATAGCATTTCCATCTTTATTGCTATTATTTGCTGTTAGTATATGTCCTCCTTTTATTTTCAATCTATTTGCATGGAATTATGACTAATATTTTTTAAACGATTTCTATTATTGAGCCTACTCAATCTGGTAGATTTATGAAAAGTTTCTCATTATTTTTTTTTTTTGGAATATATAAGATATATCTTAATCAAGATAAAAATCTTATATTGCTTCAATTTTTTTTTTGGAAACTATTTTATGATACCTTTTAATCTTTTTTTTACCAATTTTATACTTTTTATACCTTATACTATTATTTTTGAGAATCTTTGTAGATGTTTTTAGCGTTAAAGTTTTCATTAATATCATTAAAAATAGCATATTTTTTTTACATATCGAATCCGTTATTCGAAGCTCTATAAAATTTTATTGGGTGATTTATTATATAAAAGTTATTATTATTATACTTAATATATTGATATATATAAATATATATATTATAATTAAAGAGTACAAACCTGTTGTTTTTATTACTTCTCTAGATTACCAGCAATTTCCCAGTTGCCCTTATTATTTTCTTTTAATAAAGTTACTTGATAATCATCAGTAGATACTGCCAAAATATTACCAGATAATGACCAATTGACTCTAGAGATTCCATGATCAAAGCTTTTATTCTCAATAACATTCTTCTCCCATGTATCTTCGGTATCAGACTTTGTCCAAACGATGCAATTCTTATCTTCTGATGTACTAGCAATGTAACTTTTTCTTAGTAAAGTCGGTGACCATGAAACGTCTTTAATTGGCCCAGTATGTTCTTCTAGAGTATGTTCCAATATATATTTCTTGTTCTCATCATCATATTTCCATATCTTCACTAGTTTATCAATACCACCGGTGACAATTCGTTGCTGGTGTTTCGTGGTCCCATCTTCTTCTACAGCTACAAAAGGAGACCAAGAAGCGGAAGTGACACCCAATGTATGAGCATTTATAATAATTGGCTTGCCTAATTTACGATCTTTCAATTCTGTAACGGAAACAGTACCGTCAGAAGAAGTTGCCAATATAATAGCACCGAATTCATGTGGGGACCATTCAATTGAATTAACTGATCCAGAATGTACAGATAGTGAATCAATCATTGTCCACTTACCTCTAACTTCTTCCCATATTATAATTTTACCATCAAAGGAACAAGATGCCAATATTTCACCAAATTTTGAATGTGCCCAGCTAACACGCCAAACTGGAGCTTCATGGCCCCTTAAAGTATCTAAAAGTTTGAAAGATTCACCGTCCAAAGCGAAGATCTTGACAGTTTTATCAGAAGAACAGGAAGCCAATCTTTTCCCATAATAATCTAAAACAGAATCATGAATAATGTCCTCATGTGCATTCTCTATAACAACCATTGTATAATTTGTTAGGATATTTGCGAACTTTTTTTTTTTCAAAACTTTGAAATCAAAAAAATTAATAGTTAAAATCGTAAAAAACAAACGTCTTTCCCAGAATCAATCTTAACAGTAACTAGTTAATCAATATATATATATAACCTCAATCAATGATTGGACCTTCAATTACGACTTAAAACACCTTTCGTTAAACCAGTTCATCATTTAGTTCTTATCCATTTATTGTTGAGTTCAACGGCTTTCATCGTTTATTTAAACGTTGTCAGAACAAATATCCAATATCCGGGTAAAGGTACACGTGATCAATACCATGTGATCATGTTGGATTTTAGTTTTGATTAACTGACGTGAATCACAATGGAAGAGGAGTAGAGGCTTTTTTTTGAGCTAATAAGTAACCCATTTCTAAATTGGTTTCATCATATTGCAAAAAATTGTATATTAAAATTTGGCTCTTCCTGTCTTTGCTGTTGAATTGGAACACCATTTACTCTGACATTCCAGCCGCGTCTTATTGCAATAGTTCTTATAATCATGCTTGTTATAAATATGACTATCATGAATAGAATTGAGAATAGGTCTTCCACATCTATCCCCATCGAATCAATATAATCCAATATCCTTTTAATTATAGGTTTGCTCATTTCTTTGTTTTTGTTTTGTGAATTGCTTTCATTTTGACCAACATTTTCTAATCCTGCCTTCTTGAAACTCAACATTAGCTTTCTAAACCACGATCTATGTGCCTCAACATTATTTCCATTTGTAGGAGTTGTTAGTTCCCAATATGTCTCACTATCTTTACCAGTAACCCATGAAAATAAAGATTTAATATAAAGCTTTAGAACAGATGCCTTACCTGCCAAATAAAGATTAGGATCGTGTTCGATTACCTGATTATAGTAATTTCTAGCTGCTGTGTAATTACGTTCGACACCTAACCCATATTCATACATATAACCTAGATTCCACATTGCTTGAGGAGAAAACCTCAGTGATCCACTTTGATACATTGACAACGCCTTCTGATAATCACACATATCGTAATATATATTCCCTGATACTGTTGCAGCATCAACATTATTTTGTTTAAAAGCCCTGTTGTAGTATGAAATTGCTAAAAACTTTCTTTCTTTGGTTGTTTCAGGTGGATCTTCTAATAATTTAGCAGTAGGATATAATAAATAAGCTGCTGACACTTGTGCGGCTTCGTAACCTTGTTCTGCTGCTTGTGAGTATGCCCATAGTGCTGTCTCGACATTACCTTTCGCCAATTCCCTGAACGCTTTCTCTAATTGTGGGGCCATTATGTTTTCATTCAATTCTACAAATCTTTTGAAAAGGAATGCCGTATTTTCACAACTATAATGATTGTTCGCTCCTTCTTCGACCATTCTTGCATATTCAAATGTGGCAGGAATATGTGATCTTCTATAAGCTGATTGCATGAAAACAAAAGGATCACCTAGTTCGAATTCAGGATGAGCTTTAGCAAGTTTCGATAGCTGATAATCTACAGTACCATCGTTGTTATTAGAATCGTATATATTCTTGTAATATTTTATAGCTTCAGGAAGATCATGTTTAAAATAATGGTTAATTAGACCTAGATCTATATTAGCTTTACTTTTAATGGTGCTTACATTATCGATTAAAGATATCGATTGCTTTAAGTAATGCTCAGCTAATTCAACGTTTCTCTTCTCCAGTCCATCTCCTGTAAAATATATATGCCCTAATAGGTACAGACATTTACCAAAGAAATATTTTTGTAAATTGTTCATAATAGGGACATCTAAATGATAATCTTTATAAGCTAATTCCAAAAGCACTCTAGCTGCTACTACATTTCTTCTCTTATCATAAGTACCTTGATATTTGTCCCAAGCGGTGTAATAGATATCAACAAGCCTGTCATCACTATCATCATCTGAATCTCCAACAAAGATACCTCCACCAAGGCCAAACTGAAGAACTATTTGGCCGCCATTCATTTGAGTAAGCATCGAAGAAGTCAATGATGGTCTAGCAGCATCCAATCTTGTGATCGAACTTGACATTGAAGAAAGGTGCTCACCTAACAAACCACCATTGAAATCGGGTAATCTAATATCAAAAGTTTCAAAATAAGAAGGCTGTATTTCCCAATCTTCATTTGGAATTTCATCTCTAATTTCCTCCGATAGTTCTCTATATAATAGCAATGCTAAATTACAATCCCTTGGAACATTAAGACCACTTGAATATCTGTAAGCCAAAGCTTGCTTTGCCCTTAAATCCCCTAATGAAGCAGCTTTTTGATAATATAGAACACTTTTACCAATATCAGTAGGTATGGTTCCAAAGAAACCTGTTGAATGCATAACAGCCAAATCAAATAGAGCTGTGCTATTTGTAAAATTCGTCATTTCATTGAATGCGTCTAAATATTTAAATGCTAATGTTTTATTCTGAGGAAACCCATAATGGCCCCACAAATTCAATTGGGCTAAAAGATAGGTTGCGTTAATATTATCAAACTTCTCAGAAGATTCAACCAAAAGGGAATATCCAGATTTTTGCCAATCTAATATAGATTCTGACCAAAATTGTAAATACAATTTCTCTTGAGTTTCAAGAGAATAATCAATGGGTATGAATAACTCTATATCATCGTAAAAACCATCATAATCAGCAAAAGTTTCAAAATCAGAACCTGGAGGTGGTCTATTCTGTTCGAATATTTCTATCGCTTTATTATAAGGATCTAGAATATCATCACATAGCACATTATTAAGAAGTCCTAATAAAATAGCACTCCTTACCAAAAGCGATCTCCCAAACATACTAATTACCAATATTTACAACTTGCCAGACCATTCGACAGCTTCTGATCATCCAATAAACCATAGTTTAAACACTTCTTACAACTTCTATATGGTTATCTTTTAAGTTTCTCTGATTTAAAGTTTGATATTATTACCTCCGGATACTATTTAGCGTTACATTTAGTATGCCATAGTTAAGGTTAGAGAAATCAGTTGTAAGGGAGACTGATTTTACATTACAACGAGATCGATCAAACTGAATTAATCAAGATACCTACAATATCGAGTTGAATGTGATTTGATGGATACTATTTGTGTATAGCATTCCATTTGGTTTAGAAATTTAAATATATTATTATTAGACTAGATCTTTATACAGTAAATGACGAAAGGAAAAAAATAGACAAACAAACAATGACAGTAATATCTTCATAATATTTAATTGTTGTTTAATATTCTAAGTTCCTTTTTAGTGTTGTTGTATATGTGTTGTCCAACAAATGGTGATAAATTACAGTTAGAGATTTCTGCCCTACTACAAGGGGAGGGGGGTAAGATGGATCTCTTGATTTCAGACTTATAAGTATATATTATGTGAATAAACCATATCAATAATAGATTGAACAATAATGTTGATGATTAATACATACAAATTTCATTTAGTTTAAATATAAATTATGTTGTCTTTTCATACCACAGAGTGGTTTCCTCTTGTAATAAATATCTCATTTCATAGATCGATCAAACTGACACCTTGATCATAGGATTGTTGCTGAGGTTGCTGCTGGTACTGTTGTTGGTACTGTTGTTGTGGTTGATATTGTTGTTGCTGCTGCTGCTGCTGTTGATATTGTTGCTGTTGCAGTTGCTGTTGTTGTTGTTGCTGCTGCTGCTGCTGCTGCTGTTGTTGTTGTTGATTACCAAAACCATAACCAGTATGTGAAGGCACAATGTTGGTGCTTGGTAATCCTGTATATTGACTGTTCAAAAATGGGTTATTCTTTGGATCATTCGTCACCTGTCTGTAACCTGTACCTTGAGAATTAATGAAAGTGCCAGTCTTTGTATGCTGTGCTGGAATACGGGCCTCACCAGTGTTACCAAATGTATCTATACCTGTACCAGATGCTAGAAGTTGGTTTAATTCACCAAATTTATCAGTAATATCTTGATTACCAGTTCTAGTTTGCTTTAATGGTTGCTGAGGTTGCTGAGGTTGAGGTGGTAGACTAATCTGTTGTTGTGGAGGCAATTCTGCAGGTTGGTAAGCAGATACAGGCTTAGCATTGAAATCTGGTAATTCACTATGTGCCTTATCATTTTGGTTATTCAGTTGTAAAGCTTGATTATTCATAGCAAATGGATTGTTTGAACCGGTTGCCAATGGTTGTTGATATGCAGCTTGTTGTTGGGCTAACAAAGCAGCTTGTTGCTGTTGCTGTTGTTGCTGTTGCAAAGCCCAGTATTGTTGTTGAGCTAGCAATTCTTGTTGAGCTAAGAGTTCTTGTTGTTGCTGTTGTTGAGCCAATAACTCTTGCTGTTGTTGCTGGGCCAACCATTGTTGTTGCTGCTGTTGTTGTTGTAATTGGTATTGCAAATACTCTTCTTGAGATATTGGGTTACCAAAAATATCATAATACATAGGTTGTTGCTGTTGCTGTTGCTGTTGCTGTTGCTGTTGTAGTCTTTGTAACTCTTGTAATCTCTTCAATTCTTCTTCTTCTTTACTCAATTGTAAAGCAGTTTGTAAGTCTGCTTCCTCATCATCTCTCATTCTTCTACGTCTATCATCATCTTCTGCTGTTCTCTTACTTTCTTCTATGGCTCTTTGTAACTCATCATCATCACTTGGTCTTCTTCTTGGTCTTGCACGTTCTCTTCTGCCACCTCTTCTATTCATTCCTCTTTCATCTCTCAATCTTTCTTCATCATTCAACAAAGAGGTCAATTCCTTAGCCTTGACCCTAATAATCTGACCTTGATCATGGTCAGAATCATCGATATAACTGAATTCTTTTAAAGTTTGAATAATATATAAATTTTCTTTACACCACAAAACACAGTTTTCACTACCAAATCTTACTAAATAATCTAAAACAGTCAAGGATTTGGCAATATGTTTCCAATATTTACCTTTGTCGTTCAATCTCTTATCCAACATATCCATAATCTCAAAGAACTCTACTGAATCGTAGGTTTTTTCAGCAAGGGCGTCCAATGTATCGATATCTGGACCACCAGAATCATTGGAAGTGGCATTTCTTACCATCACCTGAGTAGAGGAATAACCTTTAACTACGTTCTTCGCAGAACGAACAAACTGTTTTGGCATTTTTTTTTTTCTTTAGCTTTTTCTTTGTTCTCCTTCTAAAATCAAACCAAACTAAACTGAACTAAAACAAAAAACAAAGCAACCAAAACTAACCTTGGTTGTCTCCTCTTCTTCAAATATTCAAATATTCAAATCCTTTACACCTATTGAATTAAACAAACAAACAGAAAACAAAAATGTACTTTCCTTTATTCCCTTTTCCCAGATAGAAACTGCTAATAAGCCAATATCTGCACGAGCGGTTGTATGCTTTTCTTTTGTTTTTGCACAATAAGAGACAATAGCCCAAATAAATATACTACCACAGAATAATAGCTTGATCCAACCTTATACCAAATAGCATTAACTTCGTTAGATTAATCAAATAGTTTGCTTGTATCTCTTTGGTTCTTTTATACTCGTTAACCTTTAAATTTTTAAATTTTTGAATTTTCCATTCTATCCATTTCTTTTGCCCCTTTTCCAAATGGCTGCCTCTGTGTCCGGGTAAACACGTGATACATGGATACGACGCTCACGTGATACGCATGTGATGTTGTTGTTCATATGTGTATGACGTATTCAGTCTCAATCCCAATTACCACACATATACTCTCTTACCGGTGGGATAGTTACAAGTCATCACTATTATATACACACACATATACATATATTTGTGTATTTGTATGCGTATTTGTATAAGTATATGGCTGTCTTTTGTTTTGCAAGAGTAGGGTATCTGCCCTTATGGCAGTTACATCACTTGGAATATCCAAATTAATTATTAGATTTCGAACTCATCTGGTCCGTACATCAAAAAGTATTCTTTAGCCATAGATAGGAAATACAAATGTAGAATTTGCTTGGCAGTATGCAATTCTGTTCAGCTTATATAGGACTATCAAACGTCGTGCTCTATGACTTCCAGACTCTGGAACCAAGTTCTTGCACTTCAGTAAAGAGTTCCTATCGCCTCTCCCCATCGAAATAACAAAACCATATCGCACTCTACCAACGACAAATATAATAAATACATTCAAATTAACCATCACTCTCGCATCATTAACATCATACACCTGTTGTTATCATTCTATGTGACGCCAAAACCCTTCAATCTTTTTTTTTAAAATTAATTATCACGTTTACGCGTCTCTCTCATCTCAATCAAACACTTGCTGCTAATAACGAATTATTAGCTGTATTGAAAAATTATTGAAATCGATGAGATTGAAACCTATTGGATATATTTAAACTTATATAGGTTTTATTCTGAACTTTTCTTTTAATAGAGATTACTCAGTCGATGGCATGCTCAAAAGTTTGTACGCTACCCATTGGAGATATATAATCATGTCCGGTTCTTCTGCTGTAAATGGAGGTGGTGCTAAGAAACAAGCTACTTTAGCTAGATTTTTCAGTTCGATGCCAAAGAGGAAGATTGATGATGATTCTTCTACTGACTCAACCACTATCAATAAAGATGATGACTCTGATACTTCAAAGAAGATTAAATTAAATTCTGATGAAACCCCTACAACTAGTGCTGGATCAGTTACTTCAAAAGATGAACCTTCGTTAACTTCTTCCCCTCAGAAACCAATAGTCACACCTGCCAAAGTTCCCTCTAATACAAAACCTGTTAAATTCTTCTCAACTGTTCCCTATGCCGACCTTTGTGAAGTTTTCCAAGAGGTAGAAAGCACTTCTTCAAGGTTGTCTATCATTAAGATCTGTTCAGATTTCCTGATTAAAGTAATGAAACAAGACCCACAGAATCTGGTACCAATAACTTACCTTTTCATTAATAAACTAGGTCCTGACTATGAACCTGGGTTGGAATTAGGTTTGGGTGAAGGCTTATTGATGAAGACCATCAGCGAATCTTGTGGGAAATCAATGCAACAATTGAAAAATCAATATAGAGAAATTGGTGATCTAGGCCAAATAGCACAAGATGCAAGAAATGTTCAACCAACCATGTTTAAACCTAAACCTTTAACTGTTGGTGAGGTATTCCAAAATTTAAAAGATATTGCTCAATCTCAAGGTAAGGACTCTCAACAAAGAAAAATGAGACTAATCAAAAGAATGTTAACAGCTTGTAAAGGTGTAGAAGCAAAATTTTTAATTAGATCACTAGAATCAAAATTGAGAATAGGTCTTGCGGAGAAAACAGTACTTATTTCTCTATCCAAGGCTTTATTACTAAACGAATACGAAACATCTAAAGATCCATCTATGGAATTAATTGAAACTGCAGAAGAAAAAATAAGAGATGCGTTTTGCCAAGTCCCAAATTATGAAATCATAATCCAATCCTGTCTAAATGATGGAATAATGGAACTAGATAACAATTGTAAATTAAGGCCTGGTATCCCATTAAAACCAATGTTGGCAAAACCAACAAAGGCCATTAATGAAGTATTAGATGCATTTCAAGGGGAAGAATTTACTTGTGAATATAAATACGATGGTGAAAGAGGCCAAGTACATTTGTTATCAAATGGTGAGATGAGAATTTATTCACGTAATGGGGAAAATATGACTGAAAGATATCCTGAATTACATATTGAAGATTTTTTGGTCAAAGACGAATCTAACACAGATAAAGAGGTTTCTTTAATTTTAGATTGTGAAGTGGTAGCTTGGGACAATGAACAAAATAAAATTCTACCATTTCAAGTATTGAGTACTAGGAAGCGTAAAGGCGTTGAATTAAAAGATGTGAAAGTCAGAGTATGTCTTTTTGCATTTGATATATTATATTACAATGGAGAAGGATTAATAACCAAGACATTGAGAGAAAGACGTAAAATACTACACGAAGTCACAAAATGTGTTCCTGGTGAATTTCAATATGCTACTTCTTTAATAACGGCAGAACTTGACGAAATACAAAAATTCTTAGATCAAGCAATCAAAGATTCATGTGAAGGTCTGATGGTGAAAATACTAGATGGAGAAGAATCCAGGTATGAACCGAGTAAGAGATCTAGAAACTGGTTGAAGTTAAAGAAAGATTATTTGGCAGGTGTCGGTGATTCATTAGATTTATGTGTGATGGGAGCTTATTATGGTAAAGGTAAACGTACAGGTACATATGGTGGGTTTTTATTGGGATGTTACAATCAAGATAGCGGAGAATATGAAACATGTTGCAAAATTGGTACAGGGTTTTCAGATGAAATGTTGACGAAATTATATGAACTTTTCCGTGAGGAAGAGATAGAAGTTCCAAAAAGCTTTTATAATTTTGATTCTAGCGCGGAACCCGACATCTGGTTTGAACCTAAGGTGCTGTTTGAAGTGCTGACTGCTGATTTATCGCTGTCACCAATCTATAAAGCTGGTAGTGCGACCTATGACAAGGGTATTTCTTTAAGATTTCCTAGATTTTTGAGGATTCGTGATGATAAATCAGTTGAAGATGCAACATCATCTGATCAAATTATTGAAATGTACGAGAATCAAAGCCATATACAATCGTGATATTAGGAATTGTAAATACAGTATTTATACAGAGATAGATATAGATATATTTAAATTTAAAAGTAATGTTAAAAATCGAAATAAGAATTAATTTAAAAATAATTTTAAATACAAATATAAATTGAATGATAATATGTACAGGTATAGATGTGATTAATGATTGGATGAGAATGATATCATTTACCTTGAGAGAGTTTTCTCTTTTCGGCCTTCTCTCTCTTCCTTCTCTTTCTTAATTTATGCTTCTTCATTTTTTTCTTTCTCTTTCTCATTACAGAGTCTAGTTCTAAACTAACATTATTATTTGGTTCGGATAAAGGTAACCAGTTTATAATAGCTGGGTTTGGAATGTTGTTTGTGGAATCGAATTGGCTGTATGTTGATAAACACTGGCGAAACGATGGAGTGATGATTGAAATCGGAGATAGTTTGGTAGTACTTACCAATTTACCTACATTGAAGAATCCTTGTTTGGCGGAGACCCCCAGAACTGATCTAAACATCATCGGTGGTTGTCCTTCTTCCCCTCCCTGTAGTTCGCACAGATCTCTGATATATAGAGGTTCTATATAAGCGATTGAACCAAATAGACCTGAGACATTACTTGCTTATAAACGTACTGTGATGTATGTATGTATGTATGTATGTATGTGTGTGTGTTAAGGTATATAATTTCAAATGTATTAAAGATAATAAATTTTCATTTAGTCTATTCGTGAAGTATGATTTGATATACCGGGTAACTTTTTGTTTCAAAGGTTTATCCTAATTGGGTAATTGCAATTACTGAAGGCAGCGGCAGCAGCAACGGTAGGAGCAACGGTAGTAGCAAAAATCATGATAGCATAAAACGAAGTCAGCGTCGGTAACTGTTTTGGGTTATGTAAAAGTGGAGAGACATGGGTATATTATTACTACAACAACAACAACAACAACAACAACAACAACAACTACTACTATTATTATTAAATGGTGAAATAAACACATGGTCAAACCAATTGAGTTATGATGGTATAAATGACTTCTCAATTATGGAAGGCAAGAAAAAGAGAGATAGCGATGAAGGAGGGAGGGGGGAGGTTGTCCATATCGTTTGTGGTGTCGTATAACTAACTACCAAACTTGCCGTTGACAGAGGATAATAAATATACGACTACTGATAACGACACAAAAACTTAGTTATCAATTGAACTGAACTGAACTGAACTGAACTGAACTGAACCGAACCGAAGTCTAAAAATCGTATACGATGGAACAATTGATCAGTTAGCGTGTACACAAGAATGAATCTTTTTCTTTTTAATCTTTTGTGTCATCTTATTGTTGTTGTTACTACAATAATGTTCCTACATACACAAGACAAGAGCAGTACTTTTATCTCCGCAGGAGCGTCTGGTTGGACGTATGTAACGTCGAGTGAGGTACGCAAGCCACACAGACAAACAAACGGTCATCTGATTACGCGTTATCTCTCTTGCGGATGCCAGACAAAAAAACATTACCCAACAATAGAAGTAAAGTGACTATAGGGAACAAACCCTTAATTCTCGTTTAATACATATACCAATGCCTTTTTTGTGTAGCTTCTTGTTTTACTACTGTAGCTCCTTTTACTGCAAAAACAACAACAACAACACCAACAACCACAACCACAACCACAAAATATGTTAGACGGCAAGAAAGGGAGACACAAAAACTGATTACATTTTTGCAGAATTTCGTTATCTAGGAATATAACTTAGCCCAAAACCCAAAACCCAAAACCCAAAACCCAACCCACACCTCTTTGTTTCTACCTATCTGTCTATCTATTCTCCACTCCACTCTGCTTTACTCCACCATCCCCAAGAGTTACCCCGATACCCCGACAACAAACAGCACCCTTAATCAATGTAGTCATCTCTCCTCTTGTTATACCAATACTCTCTCATTAACTAACTCATCCATTCACATACTTCACCATATTGATCACTATAGATCAAATCAATGTAATATGTAATGTTGTATATATAAAAGGGTAGATAGATTGTAACATATTTATATCACCTCCATTAAAATGAGGTTCTATCCATGGCTGTATATCACTCCAACAACTACTACCTCTAACAGTAAACAGTCACATATTCTGTTACACTGTACCTTTATCACTAGTTACTCTATTGTGTCCTTTAACATTAGAATTCCCTTCTAGTGGTCTAGTATATACACATACATACATACATACATACATACATATATATATATATATATATATAGTATTATACATCCATATTTTTTATATAGAAGTTTCATTTAGTTTAACCTCTGCTTAGCTTAGTTGTTAGATATACTATTATACTGTGTTTCAAACTTTGTTTCTGTTGTATTGCATACTTCAGTCAATTTGTATTGTACCATAGTTAAATTAGTTTGTGCCCCCCACCTCCCTCCTCCATTATCGTTATATAAATATCAATAATGGAAAAACATCTATTAGACCCACACTACTCAGTATTGAAATTATTAGAAAATAATTTCAACAACCCCAACGATAGCATGAATTTGTCAGAATCATGGCAAATTCTTTCTTCTTCAAGTGAAAATTCAGAAGAAGATGAACAAGAACCTTTTATTACAGGCAGTGCCATCACCGTTACGAACCCTAATAGTAGTAACAGTAATTGCACATCCAACAATGGTAGCACTTTTATTATGCCAAAATTAATTGTTTCACAAAATTTATGGGATACTAACAATGACAACAATAACAACAGATTTTTAATCGTTGGTAATAATTCGCTATTTTTTTATAACGAAATTTTACCAATCAATTATAAGAAATTTTTTAAAATTTGGTGTTTGAATAAATTAGATTCATCAAATTTAATTATAATCATAAATGACCATAACGAATTATTCAATATTTTGCAAAAAATTTTATTGAATTCAAACAGGAAAAGTTGTTTCAATATTATCATAATTCTAATTATTGAAAAATTTAATAATTTAATCACAAATAGAAGGAAAATCAAATTGATCAAAAATTCAATTAACATCATTAATAAACAGTTTAATTTGAAAAAAATCAATTTTAATTTTTTTAACCCATCAATACTAATAATCTATAAAAATTCAAAACTAATTAATTATAATAAAAATTTCAATAATTTCCTAATATTTATCAAGAATTATTTGTCGAATTCAAAAAACCACACATCAAAGGATTTGATCAGTGCCAATGACAACATAATAATACCTTCACAACTACTAAATAAAAGGAAAAGATTGATCAAGAGTAACAAGAAGAAGAAAAAGAGCAAGAAATCAAAACTAAACAGTTTAAACAAGTATAACCAAAACGACGACGACGACGACAGTAATTCCACTGGAAAATGGTTATTTGTATATTATGGTATATCCATAACGTTGGGAGTAGGCGTTGGCTATTGTATTTCAAGTTTAGTAGTTAGTCAGAATTCAAATGACATCCAATCAATAGTGCCATCGACTCCAAATAACGATATAATTGCATTAGAGTCACAAGATTTAAATAGTCATAACGGTGATGATTACAATTGGAATTTCTTAAAATTATCAATCAAGAATGTTTATTCAATTTTAAAAAGATTTATCACTACTTCAATCAATCTATTAGAATACAAAACTTTAAATGATTCAAATAAAATAATAGCAATGAGTTATGTACTACTTTAGAAATAAACATTATTATACATTTTCTTCTGTTTATTATATACTAATATTCATAATTAACATATTAACATATATAAATATATCCAATCTAATCAATATAGGAGTAAACACATCAGGGTAACTACAATTGACATTTGATATGTTTTTGTTTCTTTTTGTGTAGCAACAACACAAACACAAACACAAATAACACGTCTATATCCATACAATTATATACAATTATATACAAATGCATACAAATACAACTCTCTAACGTTGTTAAAGAGACACACTTTCCAAATCTAAAAAGTCAATTCATTCATCTCATCTTATAAGCATTTAAAATCTTGTTATCACCATTTCACTTCAACCCCTGCACACTAAACCCATATTAAATCACACCAATTATATATACACCATTGAAACACCAAATTGGAACTGATTATAATACATTATATTGTATCCATATAGTGTAATATAGTGTAATATAGTGTAATATATTATATTCACCTCTGTCGTTAGCACCCATAGTCGTCGTTACCCTACCTCCCATCTACTATATTACCCTTTTCGTCATTCCCAGTCTCTTCTCTTCTCTTCTCTTCTGTCTCCCCTCCCCCTCCCCCTTCCCAATCCAGTCTGGTCCACTTCGGTTCAACTTCTAGCGTTGCTGTTTTTTCTGTTTTGGTTTTTCGGTTTTTCCTGTTCTTTTTCTACTAGCAACTTGTAACTAATTACAGGTATATTTTGGCAATGACGACATTAGCCAGTGGCTTTAAAAAATTTCAATTCTACTTTACAAGCTAAGCTAAGCTGAGTAAAAGAAACAAGATCAATTTTTTTCATATATCAACTTTTGTCAACTAATTGGTGTGCCTAAGGTGAACTGGATAATAATAAACCATACAATAAACCATACCATCCTTTTCATATTTATATATATACATATACATATACATACACCTACGCATAGATATATTAGAACACATCATTTTATCATTTTATCATTCCAATAAGTCTCAAAAGGTCTTCAGATGTGCTATAGTTGGAATCAAATTAGAAGATAAATAGACCTTCTCTTTGCGTATATTTTCGAGTATATATATTCACAATAATAGTAGTAATAGTAATACTACTACTATTATCAATTTAGTTATGCGACAGTCTTGGAGGAAAGCTTTCAAACCTCCTTATAGAATTACTATACGTGCTCAACTAACTGCATTAGTCAGTCTCGTTGCAATCATCTCATTAATCATTTTAGCAGTCACCACAGGTGTTTATTTCACTGAAAATTATAAAGAATTACGTTCAGGCAGACTAAATATCGCAGCCAAATTAAAATCTTCTCAGATCGATCAAACTTTAAATTACCTTTTCTACCAATGTAGATATTTGACTTCAAGAGATACTTTACAAAATGCATTAATCAATTATGAAGCTGGTAATAAAACTTATGAAAATTGGATAGAATCTGAAAATGTTGTACAGAAATTTTTATCTTCTTCTGACTTATTTTATGTTGCAAGATTATATGATTTGAATTTTAAACAAGTAGTAAATGCTACCAACAATGGCACTGGTGACTTGATCCCTAACGAAGTTCTATCTGAATTATTTCCATTATCAACTAACCAGTCTTTACCTTCTTCCTTAAATAACGATGGTATTCTAACAGATCCTGTTTTAAATGGAAGTATCTATTTAATGTCAATGTCTCTACCCATATTGACCAACCCTTCAATCATATTATCATCTTCAAGAGTGTATGGGTACATCACAATCGTCATGTCTGCTGATGGTCTTAAAAATGTCTATTTGAATAATACTGCTTTGGAAAATTCAAATGTCACTGTTATTTCTGCAATATACAATGACCAAGGGAAAGTCGATGGGTTCCATTTTGTTTTTGAAGTAGAAAATGACGACTTTTCAACTTTAATAGAATATCCAATCCAAAATGGAACTTACTTAAGTTCTGCTTTAGTAGAGGGAAAAAGTGGCTCAATTAAAAAAACAAAATACCCGTTCAATAGAGAATTAGCCATTGGTTATTCACCTTGTTCCTTCTCTTTATCGAATTGGGTAGCCTTAGTTACTCAACCAGAAGCAGTGTTTTTATCCCCTTCAACAAAATTAGAAAAAATTATTAGTGGTACAGTCGTCGCAATTGCAGTATTCGTTTGTTTAATCACTTTCCCATTATCTCATTGGGCTGTAAAACCAATCGTGAGGTTACAAAAAGCAACTGAATTAATTTCACAAGGTAGAGGTTTAAAACCAACATCAAATTTTTCTAATGGTGATTCCTCAAGTACTTCTGATAACTGGAGAGAAAGTGTAGAAAGTCATGTACGTGCATCTTTAGGAATTTTTAAATCATTAAGAAACAACGGATCTAATGAGTTACAATCAAATGATGACATGAATGAAATTAATGAAAGGTCAAGTAAGAATAATTCAACTGGTGATAACATAAAGTCAAGTGATAATGACTCTTCAAGTTCCTTCCAAAGGTATACTACTTCGAATTTAGTTCAAGCTAGGGTGCCGGTATATGGTAGATTTCTTCAAGATGAATTGTCAGAATTAACAGATACTTTTAATGCAATGACCAACGCTTTAGATCAACATTATACTTTGTTAGAAGATAGAGTTAGGGCCAGAACAAAGCAATTGGAAGCAGCTAAAATCGAAGCAGAAGCTGCCAATGAGGCCAAAACAGTATTTATTGCGAATATATCACATGAATTAAGAACTCCATTAAACGGTATTCTTGGAATGACAGCAATTTCAATGGAAGAAGATGATAGTGACAAAATTAAAGAAAATTTAAAATTAATCTTCAGATCAGGAGAATTACTTTTACATATTTTAACAGAATTATTAACATTTTCAAAGAACGTTTTAAAGAGAACCAATCTTGAAAAAAGAGATTTTTGCATAACCGAAATAGCATTACAAATAAAATCAATTTTTGGCAAAGTTGCCAGAGATCAGCATGTAAAATTGTTAATCATTTTAATGCCAAATAGAATAAGATCTATGGTATTATGGGGAGATTCAAACAGAATAATCCAAATTGTCATGAACTTAGTCTCAAATGCATTGAAATTCACACCAATAGATGGTAAAGTGGATGTCAGAATAAAATTATTAGGTGAATATGATGAGGAAAGAAGTATGAACGATGATTACAAAGAAGTATACATTAAAAGCGGAACCGAATTACCTATTGGAAATGGTAAAAAAACTGATATGGTAAGGAAAAAAATACAAGAACTTTCAGAAAAAGATTGTATTGAAGGTGATACTGCTAGTAGTGGTTCTCATATGTCAGGAAGTTCAAAAATTGACAAACTTATTGAAGATGAGGAAAAGAATTCATTCTCAGATAATGAAGACACTAACAATGATATTGAAATTTTATCCATGACAACTTCAAGCACAAGATCATACGACGATGCTGCATTACAAAGACAATTTAAAAAGACACCAGATTTAGATGACAAAGAAGAAACTTTGGGTGTTGAATTAAGCGAACCAAAAACTTGGGTTATTTCAGTGGAAGTCGAGGATACAGGACCCGGTATTGAGCCCAAATTACAGGAAGCTGTTTTTGAACCATTTGTTCAGGGTGATCAGGCATTATCAAGACAATATGGTGGTACCGGGTTAGGTTTATCTATTTGTAGACAATTAGCCACTATGATGCATGGTACAATGAAACTTGAATCAACTGTAGGAGTTGGTAGTAAATTTATATTCACGGTTCCATTGAAGCAAACTAGAGAAATACATTTTGATGATGAAAAATTTGAAGATGAGTTTAATGCAGAGAGCAAGAAAAATAGAAGAATTAAATTTAAAATTTACGACAGTTCAAAGTCGCATGACAGTAATGATGAAGATGAAGAAGGAATTAAATCATCAAGAGACATTGATTCATCAAATAATGAACATAAGGACGAGAATGGAACTAGTCCAGATAATCATAGTAAAGTCAGATTAGATAGACCATTTTTGCAAAGTACTGGTACCGCTACCTCAAGCCAAAAGATTCCTACACTAATTAACAAAGAGGACACTAATATAGAAAAGAGCATAAGAATTTTGGTTGCAGAAGATAATCACGTTAACCAAGAGGTCATCAAGAGAATGTTGAATTTAGAAAAGATAGATAACATCGATTTAGCTTGTGATGGTCAAGATGCTTTTGATAAAGTCAAATCGTTGGCAGATAACGAAGAATACTACGATATCATTTTCATGGATGTCCAAATGCCAAAAGTAGATGGTTTAGTGTCTACAAAAATGATAAGAAAGGACTTGAACTACAAGCACCCAATTGTTGCATTAACTGCATTTGCTAACGATGATAACATTAAAGAATGTTTAGACGCAGGCATGGATGGGTTCCTAGGGAAGCCTATCAAGAGACCAAAACTAAAGCAAATCTTACAAGAATATATTGATACAGAAAAGCAAATAAACTAGTATCAAGTTCATGAATCAGTAAAATAATAATAAAATCCAATGCATCGAATTTCATACATCATATATATCTTTTCAAGTACATTTTAAATAAGTCATCATTAAATAACAACTAATTGTAATTATATTATCATTATAATAGTTTTTGTTTGATTTCAAATCAACTTACCTTGTTTATAGATCTTGTCAATGTCTTCATATATGAAAAAGAGACATTAATACTGACCTATAGATTGCCGTATCAGAGATAATAAAGACTCATTATATACTGCAAATCTTCTGACTTCATGTTAGTTTGATTTTTTTTTGGATTGTCAGTTTGGTAGTATTGCAATCAGATACATCTACCGGCGCTACCATAATAAACATCACATGATAAACAAAAAATCAATATCGATTTTATTTTCCTTCCATAACAATAATCAACTTAAAAGACATAATAATTCAAAGAAGCTAATATAACTAAACGAACAGTTTGAAAGATGGAATTCTTACTCGAAACATCAGAGGGCATTCTATATTTACAGTTTGCACGTTTGGAATTGGTTTAGGCTGTTTTTAAAGCACATTTTTTGTCGAGGTCTTGGAAGAGAATCAAACAAGCTCTTTTTTTTTTGTAAGCCATATCCATCAAGAACCATATTTTTATTGCTGGTATATTTTGAATAATTGTGGAAAATTGTTCCAACAGAACCAATTATTCTATTGCATTTTGAAAATATTTTGAAGAATTCAATACGAGTACAGACTTCGATTGAGGCATACCAGTAGATAGAAGGACGGAAATTAACGATTAGAATAGAATAGGATATCGATACTTTCAAAAATAAATTGCTATTATGTCCAAGAATGAAATAAGTTTTAGCTCAATTTCTTTGGAAAAAGAGAATAATTCATTGAAAAGGGAAATTAAAAGGTTGTCTGATAAATATAATTTGTTAGAGAATAACTATAAATGGCTTAATGAAAGATTGGTTAGAGATCAAAAAAACTATTTGATAGATACGCATGATGTCAAATACTCTAGTAAGAATGATAATAAGCTCTATAATAGTCACAATAAACTATTAGAGTTACAGAAAGAATTCCTAATTTCTCACAATGAAAAGCTGTCTGATAGATTGAATGAAAATTCTATAGAATTCAACGATAAGTTCAATTCAGTAGTTATTGATAACTTAAACAATGAGAAAAATTTAATATTATTTGAAAAAAAATTGAACTTATTAAATGAAAGGTACTCCATCATTATCAAAGATCAAAAAGATGTAATTGACAATGATATTAATAATTCTAAATATTTAGAATTTAAAAGCTTAAATGAAAAAATAATAAAACAGAATTCCAACATGAAAAGCATGGAGTCTAAAATTGAAAAATTAAATGCAATAATCCATAATTTTATCGATATTAATGAATTTGATAACGAAAATACAAACAAATATTCATTAGATTTAAATGATAATAAGGTGTTAAAAAAGTTATTAGTTCATGAAAAAAATTCAAATTTAAAGTTACAAGAAGAATTAAATTCAATATTATTAGAATTGAACTTTAAATTGCCAAGTTTGACATCCTTGAAAGAGAAAAACCATGAACTACAATCAGTTTTTGAAAATATAATATCATCAAACGAAGAGTTATTACAACAATTCCATTCTAATACTGATAAAATAGCTTCTATGAACAATAAAATTGTGGACTATGAGCAGAGCTTGAAACAATTGTTAAGTCAACGTACAAATTTAATAAGCTATATTCTCAATTTGCTAAATGTTATCAATTTAAATTCTAAATACTTGAATTTGTCAGAATCAGAGGGCTGTTTAATTCAAAATTTGTTTAATAATGAAAGAATTCAAAGATTTTTACAAGAAAAGAATTTAACTTTAACTGAAATATTCGACAACCTAAACACAGTCGATATCACATTTAATAATTTTAACCGTTCCGATATAAAAGTTTTACCGCCAACAGAATCTGCTTCAAAAGAAGAAATTATTAATTATAAAAATGAAATAATACTCTTAGAAAACAATTGTGATGCATACAAAATGATTCTTTATAACAATGGTATTACAGAAGATTTAGATGAAAAACTTAAAATAGAATCGAGCTCTAGGATGACAGAATTAAACGAAAAGAATTCAAGAATTCAAATGTTAGAATCTAAAATTGACGAACTAAATTCTATTGTAACAAAATTGAATGAGAAAAATAGTAGATTTATGGCATCTATCAACAAAAACAATTCAAGTGAGTCTACAATTCTAGAAAAATACAATCTATTAAACCAATCATATAAGACCCTTTTAGAAGCTTATAAGAGCTTGAAATCGAATGCTACTGATAATAAAAAAGCTGTATTAACTAGTACTTTGGATGATACCAAAAAAATTGTGGAATTTAAATCGACAATCAATTATCTCAATTCAACTATTAAAAGTTTAAGTGCAAAGTTAGTTTCAATCCAAGAATCAAATGATCTCTTGGCCGATGAAAATCAAAAAATTAAAATGGAAAATAGCAATCTATCATCTTTACTAAATAAAATAAATACGGATAAAAATTCGATTTCTAATGAACTTTCTGACTTACATTCAAAAGAAATTTTGGAGTTGGAAACAGAAAAGACAAAATTATTAGAGCAACTTGAAGAAGGTGAAAGAAAATTAAAGGAAACCAATGAAAAACACAACGAACAAATAAAATGGTTCCAAAATAAGATTGATAATTTCAATGAAGAAACTACCAAAAATCAATTCAATAATGCTCTGAAAAATGATTACGAAAATTTGAAGAAAAGTTTTGAAGAGAAATCAAAGGAAGTAGAAGAAGCAAATGATAAATTTTCGAGACTTAAAAGACAAGCTAATGAAAGGTTAAATGCCTCAAAAACGACTCAGAAAGAGCTAAGTGATAATGTCAAAAGTTTAGAAGATGAAAGGACAAACTTTAAAGAGCACATATCAAAATTAGAAGTTGATATAAATAACTTAAATAATGCCTTAGTTGAAGCCGAGAAGAAATTATCTGAAGAAAATTTAAAGTACGAAACAGAAAGACAAACTGGGAGTACATTACGGTTGAAAATAGATGATCTGCAATTGAATGAAGATAATTTGAAAGAAAAAGTTAAGAACCTTGAAGAAAATGAGTCTACTTTAAAAGATAAAATTAAAATGATAGAAGGAAATGAAGATGATTTAATGGGAAAAATTTCAGTACTACAATCTAATGAGATATTATTGAAGGATAAGCTAAATGACTTAAATTCGAAATCGTCGAACAACTCGGAGCTGGTCGATGTGGAGGGACTAAAAAAGGATTGGGAAAAAGAATACAGTCACATAATAGAAAAACGAATTGAATATGCTGAAATGCAGTTAGAAAAACGTTTAAAATCTGAAATGGAAAGGGAAATGGATGACAAAATGAAGGTGGTAGAAATGAAAGGATTTGAAAGTGGAAAAGCTTCTTCTGAGAAAACATTAAATTTATTGGAACATAAATTGTCATTATTAGAAAAGCAAAATAATGAAAAATCAAACAAAATAAATACTTTAATTGAATCAGAAAACAATAACAAGACTCAGAAAATAAACCCTTTTACCTTTTCTTCAGTGGAACCAAAAATCAGTAACTTAGTATCTAATGATACTATAATAGAATTCTCTAAAGCTCCAGCTGTATCGAATAATGAAGGCAAAGAGACTATCACAGAATCCAATTCACAAATTGAAGGAGAATCTTCACATCAAATTCCTACGAAATCAGTTGAAGCTATAGATTCCCAGCTGAAACGTAATACAGATGAAGAATCTAATTCCATTGACGTTAAAAAGCCTAAATTAGAATAGTTATTTAGAAATTGATAATTTAAGTCTTCAAAATTATATAAATTCTAATAGAAATGTAACATTATAATTAACCGCGCTTTTCAAATAGAGCTATCTTGGAGCGTAGTTAAAACCTGGAGATCGAAACTTAAATAATCTTTAACTGAATTTATGTGTATTGTTAAGTTGTCTGTTCTTCCCTTAGATTTTTCCATCAAATCAAGCAGTAACCCATCGCAGCATATTTCAAACTTATGAGTATTGGAATTATTCATTTTCTCATCAACAATGATATCTATACCACTTTGTGATAAGTCGAGTGTTTCATAATAAGTATATTCATCTGTCTTTATGACATCACCTTTTCTGATTATGTATCCTTTCATTATCTTATCTACCAACTCAGCCCTTGACAATTTACTCGAGTAGCCCAACAACTGTAAGCTATTTTCCAGCACATTTGATTTTGGTGAAGGACAATATGTCAATTCTAAATTCGACGTATTAATTATTGCAAAGTAAGCATATCGTCTAGTTGATTTATTCACTTTGATATTTAGATCTAAGTCATACGTTTCCAATATCTCTTTTGCAGCAAGCTGGAACCTTTCTGTTCCCATTTTTAACAATTCAGGTCTACTACAAGCATGTAATAAAGTTGCGTGAAACCCAAGGGAAAGTATAATAAAAAAATAAATTCTACTGTCATCTGGAAATGTAGCCATATAAAGTGGGAAAATTTTTAGGTTTTGTCTCACCCTTCAAGAAACTCTGGAAAACATCTACTGGTGAGATAAAGCCTAGAGAGGTGGACCAGCATTACCCGTACCAATGGTTTAGTAAAATTGAAATATTTTTAATATTGTGCGATTGATATTAGCTTTAGGGGGTATTTTATTGAAGAAATTCCGATATGCTTGTGGTCCCCATGATACAAGCCCTATTGTATCTGGCTTATCATTGTCCGATGTTTTTGAAAACTCACCAACACTAGTTGGACCACATGATTTCGTATAGTGAATGCTCTACGTGTAATAATGCAAATATAGGCTTGATAACATTATGGTAAAAATTATTATTCGTAGTCCTACCAGTCCCTGATTTAACCGAATCAATAACAATAATATTTGATAACTTGCTTAACCAATCTTTGTTTGCAGGACATTGGGGACTTGTTACCAATTGACTCATCTTTGGCTAAGGAAAATGAAATATATTTTGACCCTTCTTTCACAACATCGACTGAATATAAATAATCTCGAATTGTAATCAGTTCATGATTACTTATGTTTGCGTTCATACCACAATCCAAGGTTTTGGTTCCGAATAGACAACTTTACGATATAACTGTGAATGACGTATCAAATCTAGCAGATGAAGGTGCAATTGAGATATCCATTGTATTGAAAGCCATCCAAATCTCACCTTTAATTACTAGTAATATTACATATATATCTGGATCAACATATTGATAATTATTTTCTCAAAACATGATGGATGATTCAAGTTAATACGGAGCAGTGAAGATTTGACTCTTCGAACAGAAATCAATCATAAGGTATTTTGAAAAAATCACATGTAACCTTGTGAACTAGTCACATGACCGTAAATCTAAAACGTAAATCAATTTTTAAAGAAATATTAATTGGTGCTTACATACTCACAACTATTTCAGTGTAATTCGGTCTTTTAAGGTATGGATGCTTTCCTATGAATGGTACTTAGATACTAGCACCCAATATCTTGTTCCAACTGGCATGATTCTAGTATATAATGAAGGTAGAATAATTTCGAAAATTAATCACAATAATAATGCAAATAATTCATTCAAGAGGAACCTCTTATGAAGTTGTAACGTATATCTAGCTATATATATGAACTGTGTATCTAGTGTTTTGAAAATCTATTTTATTTACCAATAAATCAGAAAAACGAATTTTCTTATTTGGAATATATCTTACCAATATATTGTAATATATGATTAAAATTTTTTTTGAATATATATATATATATACTTTTATTCATTGTAAACGATTCTTAATAATCAACCTTCATCATACCTTTACAACAAGGATATTATTTAAAATAGGAATATCGTTAATTAGCTAGCCACAGTCAAATATCTATAATCATTAACTAGCGTTTGTTTTCTAAAACCTGTTGGGATATCTTGAATTAGAGTCCAATCTGAAAATAATTTCGTTAAGTTCTTAATTTTCAATGAACTTATATTTAGTCAGAGTATTTTTTCAACATTTCTTACAATCATATTAATATAGGCAAATAAGTAATCTCGAATATGTGGTAACATAATAGCTTAATCCTTTTGCTGAAAAAATATTTCTTGTTAACATTAACTGCTGTCCTAAATTATCTTCCAAATATCAATTCTATTAACACCTTTTTCTATCAAGATATTTGAATGTTGGCTATGATTATTATATTAAGAAGTTAATTTTAAAACAATCACAGTAATTCCAAATTTATTGGTGTTATAATTTTATAGAACCGTCTATCTCATTTTAAAATTTCCATTGATAATTGATGAACTTTGTTCATTATAAAATTCAATCAAGTATCAATCTTATATAGATGGACTATTACGTGTAAAAATACTGTTCACAGAATTAGTGGATGGTGGTCCCATATTTGACTTACGTAATGGATTTGCACCTATTCCTAGGTGATTAGGATTTCTGCATATCGGGTTTCTGTTTAATGCTGGACTTGTAAATTTAGAAAAGTCACGACGTGTTGAGATTCCAAGGGGAGAAGGCGATGGAGATTTGGTATGAATAGATGTAGTTTTCTTAGCATCGTTTTCATATAATGGTAGTGATTTTTTTGTGTTATTATCTATCCATGGAAATAATCCTGTACCAAACCAAAAATGTTGAACAACAGGGAATTTATTTAAGACTTCTACCATATACATCTTCAACAATCCTGATTCTACTTTCGACCAATTATGAACAGATTGCGATATGTCATATAACATCGGCGAATGTTCAGAGAAGGGTCCAGATTTAACACAGTCTATAAATTTTATTGCACTACAATACATGTTAGTGTTTGCATATTCACATACCAAATCTTTATTAACTATATCCATTGGTTTTAATGGAGGATTATTCGTTTCACTCCATTGAGCACTTCCTAAAATATATGCAAAATGGAAATGGTCGTCTAAACCCCAAACACCATGCGAACCTGCTGGTTCTAAGGTGTAAGTAAGAATCAATTTCTTCATTAATTTATAATATTCATTAAAAATAATTAATAAATCTCCACCTTTGATATTTTCTGTCCATAATCCCAACATATCAATACCAGCAATCACCGCAATAAATGATAGCTCGTGACCAGTACCATAATCTAATCTGGTAGAGGATCCAAAACTATTACCCAAATAATAAGACAATTCAACTACCGAATCTTTGCATTTGGAACTAATATTCTGTTTATCATCAGTTAACATCTTCATTAATAATGATTTTAAATTTAGATCAACTTTCTTATGCCATTCTCTACATGATAAATTTCCAAATCTTCTAGGACCCGGTGCTGGCGGTGTCTCATCAACCAATAGAGACAACTCTGAAATCAGTTTTACCAATTTATTAACAGTAGGGATTTCTGAAACATAACTCTCATCAGGGATATCAACATTCGGTACTAGTTTGATATATTTTGAAATGAAATATTTTAATCTAAATATTGCCACTGATGATTGGAAAAGTGAAGTACCTTGAGAATCATAAATTCTTTTAACAGGAAGACAAAATTCTATGGGCTCCTTATTTAGTAATGGTTGCTTCATCTTCATTTCTTGCAAATTATTAAATTGAAAGTCTATAATGGCTACACTATTAAGAACAAAAAATGTTTCAAATAAATATTGTCAACTCTATTGCTTAATATCTTTGACCATCAGCAAATTAAACTAACATTAAGCTAATCTAAGCTAATAGATCATTTAATAAATATAGTCTTTGTTCATCTTATCCAACCCATCATTCTTATAACCTTCCTTGAATTAACATCCACTGATGCCTTTCTTATAGTTAGCAGTATGGAATTTTTCATTACGCGATGGACTTTAGAAACTACTTACTACGCCTATATAGAATAAAGGTGATCCTGTTCATAGCAAACAGACCAGATAGACGACACTGGAAAGCAAGTTGATGAACTGTTGACAAGAACTTCATAGAGAAGGTGCATATTGGAATGTGATAATGGGTTACTAATTAAGCCATTTCATTTGGAGAATATTCATTTTTTATGCTATCTATTTAATGATGGGTTTTTTATATATAAATTATTAAAACTTGATCATAAACCAAACATCTATCTATTAGTGAATGGAATACAACATGGAATATAACTGGATATGATGAGTAGTCATTTCTGTGAAAGCAAAGTAAAAAATAATAATAAAGTGAATGACACAATGCAATATTGATTGAATTGATATTAATTATAGACCCTTTCATAAAATAAGACGTAAACTTGACTACTTGAAACTTTTATTACACCTTCATCAATATTACCATGATTATTTTCTTCTTTTACTACTTCGTCGTCAAAATAGTACCATTTTTGTTTATCTTTCTTTAATTCATGGTTTTTTTCTTTGTTGACTAAGGTAGTATAATGTCCGCTTATTAAATTACCAGTATGATTAACAATACCATATAAACGATATTTCGCAGTTTCATTATTATTAAGAACAATGTTTAGTATTAGTGGATATGTTACAATTGTTTCATTTTTTTTGCTTAAATCGTAATAAAATCTTGACAGATGTATAACTAGCGTGGGCGGAAGTGAAATAAAATTCATTGATTTTATTGTCACTAGCTTCTTGTGTTTTAACTTCTCATGAGGTGGTCTAGGACTAGCAGATTTCCTGAATGGGGATATTGATCTACTAGATCTTCCATTTATATTTGGTAATAAAAACAGTCTTGATTTTCTAGACCTCTTTTTTTCCTCACCGTTACCAGTAGTTTTATCTTTTCTTTGTTCAACATTATGAACTGAACTGGACCCACAATTAGAACAATCCCATGCATTTTCTCCACTTAATACTTCGTCATTGGTGAACATATTAATACAATCTTCCAATTTTACTCTTTTTGATCTAGAAAATGTTCCTGAAGATGGTTTTGGTATGGCTAATGATAGAACATAGAATGTTGAATAATTATACGATACAAAACCACAACGTTGACAGGTTAGTGTATTTTCAATCTGACCTTGAAAAATATGATCAATTGGTGATAATCCATTCGCAAATATAGTTTTATCAAACCATTTACTATATTCTTTATTATTTACCCTCAACTTCCTTGTATCATAAAGAACTAAATCAGGGTAGTCAATACCTACAGTCTCTTGATTAGATAACTCATCATGAAGTCTATCTAACATTAACATCAGAAATTCTTGTGTATCTTGTTGATCATCTGGAATCCTTAGATCTGGCCGCAATTGATTACAGGTCTTTAAAAAACTTGTTGGAACAACTGAGCAACCACCATTCAAGTACATCTTCTTAAATAGGATACTAAAAGATCTGGAAAGATTAGAGGAACGGTCAATTCGTTTACTTAAATATTTTTCATACTTAGAAGAGATAAACAAATCTCGTAGTAATTTGGTTCCGAATAGACACTGGACCATACTGTTGATATAACATGTATTACCTAGATTTCTTAACC